>NC_072734.1:16477970-16700333 GCF_026930045.1 Uloborus diversus
GCCTTAAATGTCATTTTAGTACTCAATCTTTTCATACTTGTTTACAATTAGTAAAACTTCAAGAAAAAAATTTTAGTCATTTAGAATCTTTCTACTTGAATAAATGTTGGAAATTGCAGATTCATCTACCTAATGCTAATAGTTGTGTTCCAGTATTAGCTAATCATTTTCATATAGCATTTTTCATGTGTAAAAAAAGGAAATGGTAAAAAGTATGTTCAAATTGAGTATAAACATTCAGAAAATCTAGCAAATTAACTTTCGGCTAGGAAAACATTCTTGGTTTCTTATAAGTGTAATTGTTCACGTAATTATTGGCTTGTAAAATTATTTCAAAACAAACCAAATGTAGCTAAACTTTTAAATGTCATGTGCTAAATTTTCCATACTTTTAAGTTTTAAAAATCTTATTAAGCATTTTGTAAATCTCATAACCTATTTTCATCTTTATTCCAGGCTGTGAAATAATGGGTTCCCAATTGCTGGTGGAACCGTCTCTGCCACAGAATCGCAGGGGTTAGCATTTTTTTGTCTTTCAAAACTTCAAATTTATCTGAATAACTGATTTCATGATTGTTTTTTCTGTCATAATAAATGTAAAAGTGAAAATTTTTCGCAAAATTTTAAAGAATTTGTATGTTAATTTCTATAGTTATTAAATGTTCATCTGTACATAAGAATTGACATTGTAATAGTTTGAGTTTGTTTGGAGGGATGTATGACATTTTAGTTTGTGCTAAAAGGATCCTGGAAAACTGCTAAGCCTTATGTTTTTTTTTTTTTTTTATCTTGATAACCAAAAATGTTATCTACTCTTTCAGAAAGTTAAATAATTCTCTATTAGGTATGGGAAATTTTCTGTGAAATGCATTTGTGTGCAATGTGCATTTTGAAAAGTGGTTTACAACGAAAACAAATGAGCCTTTAAGAGAATTAGGCATTGGACAATTTCAATTTTTGTATCATAAATAATAGGAAATTCTTTCAATTGTAATTTAGTGCAAGGCAGTCCTACTGTAGTTCAGGTTCAATATCCAACAGGTTCCTCATTCGTTTTCTAATATTTTTTTTAAGTGAATCAGTGACTGATTTAAGACATTTACCTGGGTGTTATGTTCCACATAACATTTGGGGAACTTGTATGAGCATGTTTTGATTTTATTAATGTAATATATCTATCCACTTAATTAAGAAATGAATTCTTACAAGCATTCATAAGAAGTGTTTTAAACAGAATGTATTGCCAAAATGTTCAATCTGTGATTTCTTAGAGATGGAATTGAAATATTTGGATTTTAAATGACTTACCTTCTCTCAGAAACCAATATGGTTTCTTCAATCTTTCTATGCTGTTCGATATTTTTTTTTTTTTTTTGCAAATATTATTGAAATTGATACTAATTATTTAAACACAAAGTTTGATACTTACAATTTTCAAATCAAGTCAAAAAAGGCCAAAATTTCAATTAGTGCCGTAAAATGGTCCAACTATGGACCACTTTTCGATGTTTTCAATGGAAATTTGAAGGACTTTACGATGGTAGCTACACATCTCTTTCGAATGAAATGTTTAAAAATCTAAGATATAAAGAAAGGGAATTCTTTCCATGTGAGCCCATAGTTATACTTCTACGGTGTACAACTTTATGCCACCTCATTTCAACCTAGAAAGCAAGGTGAAAACTTGATCTGACCTATTGTCTGAGAATACATGCTGTACTCTGCTTGAAACTGTATATAGAATTTTTTTTTTAGTCCATCATTCCCCCCCCCCCCCTTTTTTTTAAACTTAATCATCACTTGTCCGTTTTGAGTGATTAATAAAGTTCAACATGGTAAACGTTAAATATACTATCACAACCAATACGCTGAAAGTTTATTACCAAATTATTTTTAAAATTCATTTAACACATCGGATTAACGCTATTAAAATTTAAAAGTAAAAAAAAGTTGTAATTTTAACTGGAAATCACTTTTATTTGTGAAATACTCATAACACTACTCAACAGAATAAACATTTTGTCTGCATCCTAATTTTTAAATAGTAAATTCCTACTAATATTGGGTCGAGAAAAACGAATATGGTAGTAAATTTTTGAAATTAGCTCTTGTTTTCAAGATACATAAAAGCACACTGGAGAAAGATGCACATCAACCGCACATTAATTTAAAGGTATTGTTAAAAAGGGGAAAAAAGTCCTATGCAATAAGTTATTAAATAGGTCCTGTTTTATTAAACAATGCTTATACAGTAAAATCTGTAAAGTTGACCACCCTTGTAAGTTGACCACTTTTTTCAGGCACGAAATTAGCCCTTATCATATAAATCAACCTCTGTAAGTTGACCACTCAAGTAGTGCACCGCGAGTGGTTAACTTACACGTCAACTTATTTTGGAAAGCAGCGGTTGCTTTTGGCTTATTTAATGTAAACGCTTCATTTTCGATTGCTTTTTGTACGTCAAAGGACAATCTCTTCACCTCTTGTAATAGTTCAGCAGCATTTGATGAGCATTAACTCAGCCCAATGACCCTGATATCTGCGTTCCTTTGTGAAGATACCTTGGTGAAACCTTTCCTCATTCTCACTGCTCATAGCTTTAGTTTTTAAACAAAATATCCCGAAAGAAATGAACAAATACAGTCGGACCTCCATATATCGAAGTAGCAAATTGCCGGAAAAAAATTCGATATATAGAAATTTCGATATATAGAAACACAATCTTATTTTATCATAAAAATATCCTAAAACATTAAAATTAAAACTAATTTTCGTGCATGAAACCCAACTTCTAATTTAAACGAGCATCGGATTAAATGAAAGTTAATAATTAAAAATTTAACAGAAATTACATTTTTGCTCCTTCATACACCTTCATTCTTCTGAAATTCAACTTGAACCGCCACATTAGGGGAATTTCGTGTTAACAATGTAATCGAGAGAAAAGTAAAAAATCAATCTACTTAACTTGAATGATTTTTACTGAAGTTAAAAATACTAGGAATGATAATCAACAGACAAAAGGGATAACTTGACACTGATTTTAGTGTTACTGGTTGCAACTAAGATTTGAAATAAACTTGAGGGAATGTAAGAACTCCAGAACGGAACAACGACCCTATCTACACACCCTTGAACCCCCCATTCCTTATGAATTTCGTAGCAACCTAGTGATCATAATTTTCTCCGCAAACCTTCATTTTTCATGAGACATGCAGTCTAAAGTGGAAAAAAAATCTACGAATGTCTCGCAAAAAATTTCGATATATAGAGACTTTTTCGATATATAGAAATGATTTCTCTATGTAATGAACATAGAAATTTGCTGGGATTTCGATATATAGAAAATTTCGATATGTGGAAGTTCGATATATGGAGGTCCGACTGTAGTTTCAGAGACTCATCATTCATTAATGGTCACAGAACTTCCTCAGGGACTGTTTGACCAACTGTTTTTAGTTCTCATCTTCTCTGCTGCTTAGAAATACTTGTAATATACCCTTAAAGGCCTCTTGGGTGTTTATTCTCCCCTCCCATTCCCCCCCCCCCAATAAGAAAGAAAATAGCAATAAGAAGTAAGAAAATAACAATAGCTAAAAGAGCGCTAGAAATATTGAGTGATTTAGTAATATTGCATGTAAATTGAACAATCTCAAAAACAAGTCCGAGTTTTGGAATCCAATTTCATCCGCTTCTGTAACAGCCGCTCGCCTATTTTCGTAATGTTATTTTACTACTAAAGCATCACTAATTTTGAATTCACCATCATTTTCAGCACTTCTTATATTTTATGTTCTGTAGTAGTAGACATGCACATTCTTAATTTTGCCACGACCCCTCAAAAAGTGCAATTATATTGCATCTGAGCTCGTTTCAACTACTTGTAAAAAATTAATTACTAATTTCATCAGAGTTTATCTCAATATGGTGAAGGCTTTAGAAATTGAAGACTTTACTCAGGCAATAGAACATGGAAATAGGGGAATTATAATATTCTAAAACAGTGATGCCCAATCAGTGTTGGGCATTAATCAACTAAATCCTCAATCGACTAAAGTAATCTGACTCCCATTTAGTTCAGACTAATATTTTAAAAATTTAATTCAATTGCAGACGAAGATTAACGTTAGTTTAAACTAACTCGTTAGTTGATTAAAAAAACTAATTTAGTTCAGATTGATTTAGTTCAGATTAAATTAATCAAATTGAATTTAGTCAGATTAAAAGTAATCAGATTAAAAGTAATCAAATTGATTTGATTAAATTTTTAATTCAGGTTAAATTCGTAAAATATAAATGTCACATGAACAGAGACACATTTGTATTTCTACGTGTATGCAGACTTAGATAAAACGAAAAGCTTTCAGCGAACACAAATCCTAACTGGAAAGTTTTCTGCAAATAACTTTTTTGCCTAACTCACCCTTGAATAAAAAATTAAATTTATATTCAAATATGAAAGAGACAAAAAAAAAGGTGCTTTAAATCTTTTTTTTTTTAACAATATTACATAGTTTGCTTATTTTTCACCAACTGAAGAAAACTACCAAAACCATTATTTTTTTTTTACACATGGTGCTTTAAAAGGCTTTTGGAGAAAGACTAACAGAAACAAATTCTGTGATTTTCTTAAAAATTCTCTTAAAGAAAAAAAAATTAAATCAACGTTAGCAGTTAGAAAAAAAAATTCTGCAGAGCCAAAAATTTTCTGCGAACGCTGTTCGCAGCGTTCGTCTATATAATGCAAGACTGCGTGTATGTACATATTTACGCAAGCATACACGAGTTAATACGTGTATATACGACTATGTGCGTAAATATATGTATATAAACGTGTTATCCTGCGCATGTTCGTGTATGGAGGTATATTTGAATTTTTAAGTGAATATACATAGTTATGTGTGCATACACGAGTAAATATGTGTATATACGAGTATGTACGTGTACACAAGAGAATATGCATATGGATATGTGTTACCCAGAGTATACTCGTGTACAGAGGTAAATTTGCTTTTAATTGTGAAAACACATACTTATGCGTGCACACAAGCGAAAATACGTGCATATACGTGTACACATGAATATGCGTATAGATACGTTTTATCCCGAGTCTAATCGTGTAAAGAGGAACATTTGTATTTCGACATGCATATACATATTCAAGCGTGCATATACGAGAAAGTACGTGTATATACAAGTATGTGGAAAACATTTTTTTTTTTTTGTACCATTAACCAATTTTGAGATAGAGGCCGAAGAGCATTCAGCGGTTACGCATTTTCAGCATAATTCAAGGTCAACCGTTAGTTCCCATCAACAACACGCCGTTTAAAGTCTGTATACCTCCAAAAATTTTATAATTATGGTTGATTTACATTTTTTATTACTTATTACATCATTTTCGTTATTTTTCATACATCAAATATATCTTTGTTTAATCACATTTGCCAATTCGTGTAATTAAAAAAAAATGTTGTTACATTTTGTTTGCATTATTTTTTGCATTTTACCGTTTCTGAGATAGAGGGCAGAGAGCGCGTAGCCCTTACGGTGATGATGGCTAGTTTAATACTATGACAATTTGTTTAAAATATAATGAAATAAAGTTAAAATGCTCTGATCAAGTTTTACCTATTTTAATTGTCAACAAATCTGTGAAGATTAACGACTGCAGAGTATCTGTAAATCTATTGCTTCTCTTTCAAAGAATAACTGGTTAGCAAGCAGTTTTTGATAAAAACCTCTAGCAATATCTTTATGAACCAAGCCCGTATCCAACACCTTGATTTGACAATGTTGGAATCTGATAAACCACGAAATCGACGTTATGATAGTAAGACACCTGTATTTAGCAAGGATGATGCGTTTTCGATTACTTTGGAATTGTTGTATTTGACGGTTACTCGGACTATAATAAAAACATAACAGCAATAGCACAGCTAAGGTCTGCTGCTCTTTCAAAATTATATGAAGTTTTGTTTCTACGAAAAAGTGATCGTACCAACTAGTCAAAAGAATTTTTTAAGACAAAATTTATCAATATGTTTATTGGGAAATTAGAAGCTGTTGATATCACTGCAAAATAGACCGGAGATGATGCAGATGGTCTTGTCATTGAAACAGTTTATAAAGAATCAAAACATCAAAGGACCGCCGCCATAATAGGGGACGATATAGATTTACTCGTCATTTTAATTGGGCTCACTCAGTCACATCAACAAGAAGTTTTCTTTTAAAAAGTTGGCAAAGGAAATGTTAAACTCAATTATACTCCTCCAAAAGTTTTGATAAATATCCTCGCTTATAAAGAAAAACATATTTTATTTCTGCACGCTTCATTTTGAGGCTGTGACACAACGTCTGCGCTGTTTAAAAAAAGTGGAAGAAAAAAAACTTTCTCTAGAATACTAGAGAAACTTCCCAATTTGGATCAACTAGCTCAAGTAGTTCAACAAGAAAACTGCCCTGTACAAACATTAGATGATGTTAGAGGGAGGTGAATTCGGAGCTCTTTCGTGGAAGTTTGCAGGGATGGAAGTCCCTAAACCAAAATGAAAGATTTTCTTAGAGGATGTTGTGGGGTCAGGTACTCTGGTATAATTGTGCTACAATCCTATAGCTTTTTTCCTGAATTTTCCACTGCGCTCAAGTGTTGACACTACTTTAAAATGTTATTTTATCCTATGTATTTTAATTTTTAAAATATGCAGTGACATATTTTTACATGTAACATTGTAAATGTCACGACCCCCTAAGAAATGCGTGGGGGCAGCGACCCAAAGTTGAGGAACCCCTACCTTGATATCACCCAACTGTGCTATGGGCCCGGGTAAGCGCTGTTTGTTATGGTGGCCTTGCTACGTTTCGTTTTAATTCCCAATAGAAATGTCTCTGCAAGATAGCCCCCTAACGAACTGATCCACAAGCATTTGATGCTGTGAACATGCAGATGTTGAATAATGGGCTAAAATGTTGAATGAGAGATGTTTTTGCTTTCCCAGCACGAAAAAGAAGTTCAGTTAGCAGCATATACTCTGAAAAAAAAAAAACTTTTGAGGAGGCGCTCGGCCCTGGCCCCGAGGTTTCTGCCCCTGCTGCCCCCCCCCTCTCGGCGGCCCTGCTCCCCACCACCCATGACTTACAGCATTTTCATCAGGAAAATCTAACGTCCGTGTATGCAAAACTGTTATTCCCACATTTAGGGAATTACTTGGACTCTAGTGGAGAGTAGATACGAATAAAAAAACACCTGTACATTTTTCTTTTTTCGTTAAGCATTTTGTTAATAACGCGAAAGTTACGGGATCGATCCTCCATAGACCAGATAATTTAGTTTTTGGCCGACAAATTTTCCTCAACTCGATTCTGATCCTAATTTCCATGAATATATAATCTAGACTCATTAGGGGTAGGATTCTAAACCAAAGGCATTTGTCAGAGATGCATGCTCGTTGTGAGCCTTTTTTTCTGACGTCCGATTTCGGGTTTATTTCCATCCAGCGCATATTGGGATTTGTTATTCATAAAATCGTGAGCTATTATTTTCTATTGAAACTATTAAACAATATCTTGTAATTACAATTTTATCATTGTTAGGGTAAAATACAGTGAGTAAATACTTTAAGGCCAGTAAATTTTTTCGTGAAAACTAGAAAATAAAATTAAGGGGATTTTAATACTATTGTATTATTAACTATTGATGTTCCTACGTAAGAAATAACGCAAAAGACAGGATTTGTAAAGTATGAAATTGCCAGAAAAACATTGGTGTATTCATAGTTAGTATTTCAGTCTGAGTAAAAACTTTAAGGACACTAGTGTACTTTTAAAACTACAGGCATATATACTGGTATAACTATCACTTCAGTTAAAAATATTATGGAAACATTTCAACTTGTATTTTTGTCATTAATTTCATCAAAGTTTTGGTTCTCTTTGTGAAGATATTAAAAGGTAAGGAATTGACTGTTCATGAAAGAAGGCAGATTGAAGTTTTTTCGTCAACGGGGGTGATTAAGTATAGTATATTATGAAAAAAAAATGGAAGATTATAGGTCTAAGTCAACCCCTTTTTTCAATTGAAACATAGTTATGGTAAAAAGAGCACTTAGAAAAGACTCAAAGCTTTGTCTTCACGGGATGGAGAAAGAGTTTGCAAACTTACATCACCTGAAAATTACTCAATCAGGGACCTTATTTTAACGATAGGTTTAAATGTTTGTCAAAAACTATGTATATCACAATTAGAAGGTGTGGAGTAGGGTGGAGCGAAAAATGAAAAGTTTTTCCGATCTACTAGTAATAGTTGCCAAAAGTTGTCTTATGTGATAGTTAGCTATTGTGCAAAATTTGACGAAAATCGGTTAATATCTTCAGGGGGCGCTGCGATCGCAAAGTTTTAACATTGTTTTTTTCCTATAATATCATGGTTTCAATGTAAAAATCATGCTTTTTTCTAACTTTAATTTCACCTTTTTTAATTCTAAAGGACATGTATGTATTAAGAACATATAGAATACCTTCCAAAAGAAATTTGGTCACTAAACGTTAGCATTAAAAGAAAGCAGTGCATGGTTTTGTTGTAAAAACTCCGTAATTTGAAGAGACACTGCCGTCGAGCTCTTAGAATCATGTGAAATGCCATTTAAATACGTCATACAACCTTGAACTCTAACCGAGAAAAGTTCCAGACGCATTTCTACAGCATCGAGTGCACAGTAGGGTGGGCCGAAATAAGCCGAAAAATTTTTTTTTTCGAAATCAATTTTTGGATAGCGCGCAAAAGTTGCGTAGTGAGCTAGTTAGCTCTCACAAAAAATTTCTTGGATATTAAAAAATATCTAGCCGGCGCTATTTGACACTGAAAAAACGAAAAAAAAAAAAGAAAAATGAATTTTTGTTGAAATTTTTTTTAAAAAACTAAATTCCAAATATTTTGCTGGAATGCACCAAAAATGTTATATAATGAGGCAGTTCGATCCCATAAAATGTTTCATTGATTTTAATGAGCATTTAACCGCTTCTTTCCGACATCAAAAATTGGAGAAAAATGAAAAAATATTGAATTTCTTTAAAAAAACCAATGTGAAAATTATTTTTCAAAATTAAATCATAGACTAATTAATTAAATAGCGCCATTAATCATAGTAATTATTATCACGCAATAGTATCATACATTTTCGAGAACTACATATGTAGATAATAAAATTTTAAAAAAGAAATCTTCAAATTTGATTTATAATACCTCATGCATAATGAATATTATTTTTTGGAATAATATTGTCCCTTGTTATCAAAGATGGAAGTTCTTTCCTAGCTTGAAGTTTAGCACGAATGAATCCATCTCGTGCAGTTTCACCATGAACTTTTATTGCAGCTTCGGGTATTAGTTTCACACAACGTTTCACAGCTTGCGTGTGACAGGGAAATTTCTCGAAAGTAAACTCTGTAGAATGTTCTTTGCACATTTCTTTCCATTGTTGGTCTTTTAGATGCATTGTAAGAGGTGGCCCTGTTACAACACAGTTTGCCCAATCAACTAAATCAACATAATCAACGGCTTCAAAATTGAGTTTAGGACGCTCAAGAATCGTACACCATCCGAGCACTTCGTCTTCTTATTTCTAGAGTTCAGAATGCGCTTAACAGCTAATTTCCGAATGTATTTTCTTGAGTCAAACAACATTGTCAACAGTAGCTGTTCAGAATGAGCGAAATATGCATTACTTGACCGAGAATTTTGAAAATTATCTCCTTAACGTTGTCTGGAAACTGCCTTGCAAGAGAAATCATTTTCCAAAAATGTTTTGCGCGGTACTGGCAGTTCGGTCTCATTTTCATTTCAAACCACATTGGAGCATAAACTAAAATTACATACTTTACAAGCATTGTAAGGTTTTCTGATGGAATTGGAGTGCCTATATAGAAGCGTAACAAACGGTTTGTAGTTGTCAGCCATCGCGCATGACTGACTGAGTTTGCCTGGGCTACTGTCAGCCACGCTTGAAGGACAACTACCATCTTTTACGGCAAGACAGATTCTATACAAATATTGTTGTTCAGTACTTAAATTTTTTTATATTTTCCATATCCAAAACCAGAAGATTGCAGTCAATTTTATCAAATTTGACCACCGGATTTTTTTCACAATCTCTAAGAAGTTGTTCGATAGCTCCAGAATATGAATGTGGCCACTTATTGCAACCGTCCAATTCCAGTATAAGATGCCTCAGTGGCAACTCATTGTGGACATTGGACAATAGAGAGGACCCCTTTAATTGCTTAATTCCCAGCTGTGGAGGTGTAGAAATACAGCATTTCTTGTCGGGGGGTTTTGTCTCTTAAGTGGGTCATAAAGTCGAGAGGAAGAAATGGCTTGAGAAAAAGAATACTTGCGTTCAATTCATTAATCAGTTTAAAGAACTTCAGAGGATTCACATTTTTTTAATACTCAAGGGCGCTATTTGTCAAATATATATAAAATAGTTATAAAATAATCTTAGGAATAATAAAAGTAGTTGAGCGCCGTTTATTATCCAGGAGAAACAATTGGAACCGAAGATTAAAAAATTAGCATCTTATGTAACTATTTTTTATTTGAGTGTGTGCATTTTTTAAAATTGGCGTACAAATGTCGCATAAAATTGATTGAATTTTCACTGTTTTTTTCTAAGTAATGTATTGCGTAACATTTCAGTACTTATTTATTTCAAAACTACTTTTAATTTTTTTTTTTTTTTTCATTTTTCCAATGTTTCAGTCTTAAAGGAGCGTAGCTAAATATTCTACGAAATGTATAAAAGTCTTTGAGGATTTCAACGATACTTCTAATGTTTGCTGAAAATAGCGTCAAACTTTTATTTTCGACCCCCCCCCCCTTTTTTTTTTTTTTGAAAAAAGTGCATTTTTGCCCATTTTTTTCAGTTTTTCGAGGTCAAATAGCGTCGGCTAAATATTAAACAAATTTAGCGAAATTTTTCATGGGTAATAACGGGCCCATATAGCAACTTTTCCGCACTATCCAAAAACAGATTTCCAAAAAAAGTTTTTTCGGCCCACCCTAGTGCACAGCACAGTGTATGTTTATATTTTCAGTGCATTGAAACGCTATCTCTAACACCATAATAAGCGGAAAACATTCGAAGGATTATTGTGCTGGATCGAAAGTAAAAACAAGGAAAATGTTAAAAGATTCCATTTTCGGAACACCAAAAAATTTGTCTGATTCTGTGTTACCTACGTATGAAGATGTATTTAAGTATTATTTATTTCTTGCACACGAAAAGAAACAGTTTAGTTCTTCCAAAGTGCCCACAGTGACTGAGATAGCAGAAGACGTAGCCACGAAGTTAGAAGAGATATGGCATCGTTCCTCTATTCCTATAGTTTCATATAAACGAATCGTTCAAATGATTCGACATTTTCACGGCAAATATAAAAACCTGAAGAAAACTATGAATAAAAAATCTGTTGAAACAAATGCGTTTAACGCAAAGATGCAGTTATTTTCATCCGAAGCTCGAGAAAAACTTTTCGACATCGCTTGTTGTAAATGCCGTTTCAGTGCGTGTAACTGCGACAAGACTCGCAAAGTTCCTTCCAAAGAACAACTTTTTCTTTTTGATCAGCGTGGTGATAGAAAAATGTTTATTGGAAATATTGATATTCAAACCACAAGAAAATTAAAACTTGAGTTTTGAACGAAAAAAGAAAGAAGAATCAAGAGCGAAGAGGGAAAGCATAGTTAATACCCGTGAAGAAGGTTCTGAAGAAACAGAAATTGATAAAGAATATTCAATAGAAGGTACGGACGAAAAGGATCCTGAATTTATAGTTATAAATTATAAAGCAAGTAAGAGTCAGTTTGAACAAATTTTCTAAAACGTGTGACCGATACGGTGTTTCGAATAGATCAGCGGCCGCGTTGGCATCATCCATATTAGAAGACGTGGGCTTAATTTCTCCTGAAACATCTTCAAATATAATCGATCCAAGCAAAGTGAAACGAGAGCGTAAAAAAATGAGAAAAAATCTGCAAGCTCATCACCAAGGGCCAAAATGTGCTGATGTACAAGGTCTGTACTTTGATGGCCGAAAGGATAGTACATTGTTCTTGGAACAATCTGTGTCCGGCAGTTATCATCGAAAAGTAATTATTGAAGAACATGTAGCACTGGTTATGCTGCCAGATAATAAATACTTAGGACATATTTCGCCAAATCGATCAAACGCAGAAGGAATTGCAAACGGCATACTGGATTTCATTGTCGAAAACAAAATTGATATTACTCAGTTGTACGCCGTCGGATGTGACGGTACTGCAGTAAATACCGGAAGAAAAAGTGGCGTGATTTTACGCCTTGAAACATTCTTTCACAGACCATTGCAGTGGTTAATATGCCAGCTTCATGGCAACGAATTGCTGCTTCGCCATTTAATAGAATACTTGGATGGACCAAGTACTAATCCCCGAGGATTCATCGGTCCTATTGGCAAAATGTTGATAGGCTGCTAATCACTACCGATAGTGAAATATAAAGCCGTTGAGTGCAATATTCAAAACATGCCAACTATCGACCGAGGGGACCTAAGTACTGACCAGAAATATCTACTGGAAATATTTGAAGCCGTTATTAGTGGCAACTGCTCCGTACACCTTTCTGAAAGAGTACCTGGTTCCTTGAGTCATTCTAGATGGCTCACGACAGCCAGTCGGATTTTGCGTTTGTACATCGGCACAGAATATCCAACAGCAAATTTAAAAATGCTTGTTTCATTCGTTATTAAAGTTTATACACCTTGCTGGTTTCTAATTAAGTGCAACTCAGCATGCAAGGATGGTGCACGAAACTTGTGGCACGTTATTCATCTGTCGCGTTATTTGCCAGACGACCTGTTACATGTCATCGATCCAGTCATTCAGTGGAACGCATTTTTTGCACATCCTGAAAACATCTTGCTGGCGATATTAAATGATGATCGAAGGCATGTACGGCAGTTAGCTGCTCGTCGGATTTTGAGAGTACGAGACACTAATTCTGTGAACAATAATGATATCCGTACTTTTACCATCCCTGAGCTTAACTTTTCTTCTTCCGACTATGTCGACTTGATCAATTGGCAGTGTGAAGAAGTGCTTATAACAAAACCTCCTATAACAAATATACTAACTGAGGACGAGCTACAGGACTTAGTGAAAACCGGAGATGTTCCTCATTTTCTTCAAAACATGTGCAAATTTCCTTGTCATACTCAATCTGTGGAGCGCTGCGTAAAGTTGGTGACGGATGTATCTCTGGCCGTAAGTGGAATAGAAGCCAGGGATGGTTTCATTCGTGCACGTTTATAGGCTCGAAAGGAACTGCCTTTCTTTGAAAGTAAAAAAGACTATTTTCATAAAAGCTCTAACTGTGACACATAAATTTGTATCACGTATGTAGTGTAAATTTTTACAGATTTTTAAAATTGTTTATTATTGTTTCAATAGTGCTGTTTAATTTTATTTGTCTAATATATTTGCATTTTCATAATTTTTGTGTCACATTTTGTAAAATTCATCAGTTTTTACTTAGTACAGGGTGGCGACAGATCAGGGAGATCAGGGAAAAGTCAGGGAAATATCAGGGAATTTTGAAAAAATAACAAAAAATCAGGGAAAATCGATTTTATGAAGAAAAAAAATTTTTTTTAAATTAAGTACTCCAATTCCCTACGCATTTTCCGCCAATTATCTGTTCAAAAAAAGTAAAATTAATGAGGTGCGATTATACACTGCCGCATATTTGTGCATCGTTTTTCCTCAACGTCAAAGTATTGAATCTTGCTTATTAACCACAGGATGAACTTCTTAAGATTGCTTCTGTGTCTGTAAGGTTGTTTATTTTACCTTAGCTTGAAATTTCCTTTTACGCTTTCAATGCTACGTAAAATAAACAACCATACAGGCAAAGAGGAAGCCTTCATTAATGTCTCAGCTCCGTTGCCTTTATTCCATTGTCTCGAAGTAATTAAGTTCTGTAATCACGATTTCAAGAAGAAAGCTTTGGTTTTTGAATTAATACTATAAAAACTTAAAAGTTATTACTTCTTTGGGTTTTTAGTTTAATTGCTAAAATTGAACTTTCAATAAAAAAAACTTTGTTTTTTGCCGTTATACTATTTGTTGTCACCGCTGATTGTAAAGGTTTTCTTTTCTTCAGACTTAAGTATTTTTGAAATTTATAACCAAGTTGTATTCTTTTATACATTTTGATATTAACTAATTGCTTTTTTTTCCCTTGCATTCAAAGTTGTTTGTTACAAAAGCAATCTAAGATTTTTTTTCGTTACATACTGAAATCATTTGAAATAGAGTTAACTTGTGAACTTAAGTAAATATCTTTATTTTTTATTGTTAAAATGCCGTATTCATTCATTAAAACCTATATTCTTGATTAGAGAAAAGCTCCCTACGAACGGATGTCAAATGATTTCATCTGTTTTGCATAAATATGTCAATTAGTTATATAAGAATAACTACATTACTTCAATTACTTTTTAGTCCTATTATAAATACACATATGTTTTTAAGAGTAATTTTAATAGTTTCTTAAAATTCTTATGCTAAGTGGTTTCTAGAAGTAAAGTATTTTTTTTTTTTAATTTTCTATAATCTTTCCATTGTATAAAAATTTAATATACTGTTTTGTAAGTTTTTCTTTCCTTCCAAAAAAAAAAAAAAATTGTCTTTTTTTTAAAAAACCATTTTATTAAAAAAGTAGCATCTTCTTAAAATATATCTTTAGTTCAACAACTTTACACAACTTAAAACGTTTATAATACTGCATTTAATACAAACATACAATGGATTTCAAGTAGAGCAAAGAAAGAAAACCATTATCATTGGTAACGTAAATCAGGGAAATTTGGTGAACTTAATCAGGGAAAAGTCAGGGAACTTTTTTTCACAGTTCCTGTCGCCACCCTGTAGTATTGTCCTAAAAGTCACTATTTTTTACTTTTTTGTTTCTTTTTAAGATGCTGGAAATATAAATAAATAACATAAAAGAACTTTTATGGGTTATTTCATATGCTTTCAGTGCATAAATAAATCTTATGAGTAAAAAAATGCAATGATATAAGTTAACAGCATTATTTTTCGTACTTTAACCATGAAATCCGGGAAAAAATCTATAATAAAACTTTGTGACCACAGCGCCCCCTGAAGATATTATCCGATCTTCATCAAATTTTGCATTTTTCTAACTATCACCAAAGACAACTTTTGGCAACTATTACTATCGGAAAAACTTTTTATTTTTCGCCCCACCCTAGTGTGGAGGTCTTATTTATGCAGCAAAATTGCCTAAGCTTTAGTTACTGACTAAGCACAACATAGGGCATTTGAACTTTAGTCAGAAAATCATGACCTGGGGTAACCAGTGGATGCAAATTTTTTTTTCTGACGAAAAGAAGTGGAATTTGGATGAACCAGACAGATGGAAACACAATTGGTATACTTTACGAAAAGAAAAAGAATTACTCTCCAATCGCCAATTAGATTTAGGCTCTAGCATGACTTAAGAGTACTTTGCTTATAATGGTGTGGGCTCCGTTATGTTTGTGTCAAGTAAAATGAATTCACAAGCATAAAAAATGTCCTTCCAAGCCATCGTTTTATCCAATGCTGAATGTATTGCTGGAGAAAATTGGAAATATCAGCATGACAATGCATTTATGCATTCGAGTAACAGTGCAAAAAAGTGGTTCCAAGTCAACAATGTTAAAACTTTGAAATGATCAACTAAGTCTCCAGATCTTAGCCTAATATGGAACTTATGGGTTGACTTAGCAAGACGAGTTTATGCAAATGAGGGACATTTAACTTCATCAAACACAGTTGAAATTTAATATCGAAGATGAATGGCGAAAAATATATCCCTAACGCTGTCAAAAACTAGTTTTATCCATGAAAACAAGAATATTAGAAACAATTTCAAGAAATGACTCCTACACACGCTTAAAAAATTTTTAACTTTGTCTTCATTTGTTTTTTTCTATATTGGCCTTAAAGATTTTACTCACCAGGAAACATCACGAGTTCAGTAATCATGAAAAAAGTTAAAAATGGTCGCATTCGAAAGAGTATCTTTAGAAAAAAATTTGACCCAAATATTGTGTGCCCTCGTCCTTTTGTTTTTGAAATATGGGGGGTCAAAGTCTGTCGAAATCTTACGAAAATTCGCCAAATTTAAAGACTTGGGCAAGAAATGGAAAATACCACGTGATTTCAGCGCCTGCGTTTAGCAAGACTCTCATTTCCATTTCTGGTCATCTGCAAAGCGCGTAAACGATGTTTCGAATTAACCCTTTACTTGTGTGGGTAAAATTAAAAAGTAACTATGAAGCCTGTGAAATGGAAACTAGAGAGCTTTAACCAGAGGAGCTACAACTTTATAACGAAATTGAACGTAGGATTTAACTTTGTAATCGTGATAATAATGCATTTCAGAATTTAAGTGCATTTCAAGTGTGTTTTACTTAACTAATTTAAGTTTGTACTCTTGTAATGAAATGTGTTGTAAGTAATTAATAATTATGTACGAGAATTAATATGAATAAGTAAAAAAAAAACATGCTTATTAAAGCTTATATATTGAAAATAAAATGGATAGTTTTTGATGTTGAAAGAACATGATCATGGATTGTAGAATCCCAGCTCTTATTTATTTTTTCCAAAGTTATTATCATTCATGAAGTTTTATTGTCTGACCACTGCTAGCGAAAATGTTTAATTTAAAATCGAAAAAAATAATAATTAAAAAAAAGAAAACAACGGATAGTAAATGTCAAAAATTTGCACAGCAAAACTAACGATGTGGATGTCGGAAATTACTTCATAACGGATTCTTATCAAAAATTTTATAGTCGACTTTCATTACAACAACCCCTGTAGTTCGAAAAAGTCTGTCACTGCAACTGAAAGTCGTTATAACGTAAATGCACATCATATTGCATGTTATTTAGTCCTTTTTAAAAATACTGAAGTCACTTTTACCAATTATGTTTCACGTTAAAAGGGAATTCAAAGACGGAGCAAAATAAAAATTAATACAGTTTTTTTTTTTTTTTTATTTGACTTGTTAGAGGGTTTACACAACTTGAAAACGATACACATAACGAAAAACACACTGGAAATAACTGACAGAAATCGTTTTTTTAATTTGAGAACATGGTTTGAAAGCTTTAAAAATGTCGTTTTCTTCGTATTTAGATACTGTTAAAGACTTCAGATTTACGACTTTTCAAAAAAAAAAAAAAAAAAAAAGACTTTAAAGTGTGTTTACCGTTTCTCTACGGTTATCATATTTTTTTCAAAACAGTTTCATCATCGAATAAACTCTTTCAGTGGAAATATTTCACCCGCAGAAGCATAAAAGTTTTAAACATCAGTTTTTTAACAGACAGTCTTAAGAATAACAAAAAATTCCATTGTTTTTACAATAAAATAAAACAAATATTTCGGGCTGTGGCGTTTTCCCCTATACAGTTGCACGTTAATATCCCGGAATACAAGCCCCTAAAAATTTCAATGCCGCAGTCTGTGCCACGACACCCCGCGCCATGGTAGTCACCCCGAGTAAAGAATTAATGCGATATTTCTCACGCGCTTTGGTGGTGACCAAATATGGAAGTGAAATGTCTTGTCAGATGCAGATGTTGAATTTGCGCCGTCCCTTCCATTTCTGAACAAAACTCGCTAAATTTGGCGACTTTACTAAAAATTTCGGCAATTTTTAAGACATCATATTTCGATAACGTGGTCACGAGGGCACGTAGTTTCAGTGCCATAAACATGTTTTCCAATACTCTTTCGAATGCCACCAATTTGGAATTTTTTTGAATTTTCTTGATCGTGATGTTTCCTGGTCAGGATTAAATATTGATCTGTACTATTTTCTGATAAATAAATACACTCAAACAATTTGTTTTGCCTTTTAACTTGTGTTTAAGGTTAATACTCAAATGATTTTTTGATCCTAAAGTTTAAGATGTGTCCAATTTCTCAAAAAAGTTTACTGGCCTAAAAGTTTTTACTCAGACTATATCTATGTATTAAAAAAAAAGTAACGTTAAAAGAAATTGTGAAATTCTGTCTGTGGCGGACCTAGCACCTGCAGCCTTCAAAATTTTGTACAAAATTACTTCGAGCCCCCAGGGGATTTGCACCTGAGGGGGGGGGGTTTCCGAATTTTTCGTAATTAATATTTTTAGCTAAAATTTCACAAATTGCCTATTGAAAGCATGAAATTTTTCCCACACCCTTTACATACTATGTCATTTGAGGGTTTTTTCTGCATTAGATCGAGCTTGTTCCTATTTTCTCAATTAATCAGAACAGTGGATTTAAGGGTTTCTAATTTAGCAAAAGTCCTAGGCCCGGATTCAAGCCCGGAGCTAAAGAGCAAACTATTAGGAACAAAACAGCTGTTTTGCTATGCACAAGAGGCCCGTCCTTATGCTGCGAAATTTGGTACAAGTTAGTTTGGATCCCAGGTCAGGTGGGCTCTTCGAAGCGTTTCTTTAAAAATAATTTTATTACACATATTTTTATAAAGTTTTTTTTGTCTTCAGGTTGGAGTTGGATTTTAATATTTTCTAAATTTATGGGTTCTTTACTGAAACTATTTTCAACGGGGAGGGGAGCGCAATTTTTATTTTGATCTAATCGTAACGTACGTTTTAATTTGATTCATTTTAACAGGCACTTTGAATCTTCTCCAACCAAATAAGATTGCAAAGTAATTTTCGGGGGTTGGTGAGCGGCAGCGAATTACAGTGAAACCTGTGTAAGTTGACCACTTGCGGTGCGCTACTTAAGTGGTCAACTTAAACAGGTGGTCAACTTATAGAGGTTGAATTATAATATAATTCTGTGCCTGAAAATAACGGTCAACTTAGACAAGTAATCAACTTTACAGGTTTTACTGTACATCCAAAATAGGGTATGAAAAAAAATTTAAGATCGAATTCAACTGTAGTTCCATTTGACAGCCAAAATACTGCTTACTGAACGCAGATTCGTTCGCAACATTATTTGCTTATCAGTTTCTTTAAATAGCATTTTAGGTTATTTTCCAAGAAGACACTGGGAAATAAAACCTCAGTTTCTGAAGAAAGTTATCTTAAGTCTTGAACTGATTTCCTTTTACCGGATGTCCTCCCAGGATTTGCTTGGTTTTCATTCTTAAATCAGTTGGCTGTGATTATCCCCTTTCAATATCAGCTGCACAAAATGTAGGAAAAGGATGGCAAATCTGCTCTAGTTTCAAGTCCTTTGAACATCCCTCTGTAAAAAGATCCAAATTATTTTTTTCCCTTCTGAACACTGCTAAAGGTAAAATTTTTGAGGGAGGGGGGGGGGGGGTAGGAACAACGAGAGACTATGTCAGCCTGATCGGAAACTACGAAGTCGGGGGGGGGGGGGGTTGAGTCAAAATTGGAGTAGTAGTATATTATGCGTTATGAGGTTGGAGGGCAAGGGTAGGAGTTGACCTAAAATTTCAAATTTTGTCCTAAAATTTTCATTATTCCCTACTTACGCAGAAAAGTTAAATTTAATCTAAAAATGAATCTTTTCATGATGGTAGTAGCTTGAAAAATAGAGGTTTTAATTTCTTGTTCTTAGTCTTCCACTGAAAACAAATTGATTATAATGAATCAATCCAAAGCTTTTGTTACAAAGTCACTCCAAGATAAAATTTCGTAAGCTGAGGTTTTCTTAGTTTTAGTTGCCGTAAAAAAGTATTCATTTGCATCTTTAAATGATTTACCTGTAATTTTCAGCGATATTTTTGATGATTCTGATATAGTAAAAAGTATCAAATTATCTGATTAGAGTCAAGTACTACATAATTAATTTTAGACTTGCACTTTACTTTAAATCCCTCCTTATTAAGGATATTCTTTCCATCATTCTTTGTAATTCACTTTAATAAAACAACAAGGCAGATAAAGAAGTAATTGGACAAATATTTATGGTACTAGTATGTGGTAATAACTTCTACTTCAAAATGTGGGTTCACTGTGTTGAAGAATAAGATTGAATGCATTTTATTGTAGTTTTCAAGCAAGGGCGCCCATTTGGAGGGGGGGGGGACTTGTGGTGGTTCAAGCCCCACCCCTTCCTTAGAATTAAGAACTTCCTTTTTAGTACTTTTATTTGCAAAAATGTAAACATTTTTTCTCCAGCCGTTAATGAATAAGGTATTAAAAATGTCAGAATTTAATAACTCTAATCTGCACTGAAATCAGTTTCCATGGGGAAAATATCCTGCTAAACCATGGGGAAAATATCTGAGCCCCGCCCCCTCCCCTCCCTTACAATTTTGCAGATGGGCGCCCTTGTTTTCAAGATTAAATTTGAAAGGTTTTATCATCCACTACGAAAATCAAGCGATTACATTTAAGTTTAAAAAAACTTTTTTTTGTCTTAAAATTTTTATCAATTGTGACCTAATTGTTTTTAATAACCGCTCCGACCCCTGTTGGAGGGGTCCGGCAACTAAACTGACAAGAGGTCCGTTTTGGCTCTCAGCGGTCCTGGCATGAAGGTAAAGGGGGGGGGGGGTGCTAAAATGAACTATGACAGTTAAAATGAGTTTCTTTTAGGCAGCTTTCTTAAGATAATTTTTAAGGGATTAAATTTTACGTATTGGAGTATGGGAATACATATCCAGTACGCGGTCGAATACGTTGGAACGTCCTGTCGTAGTCTTTTTTTTTTGCAAAGTTCCTTCCTGCACGATTTTAGACAGTCTGTACGACAGGATTTCTCTCAAAAGACAATTACGCTAGCCTGGCCTGCAAACGGAAATTCCTTGTTTTTCTCGTCGATAGAATGACAAGCGTGTCGACAACGTAGCGACGTCTATAATCAGCGGCGTACGCAGACAAATCAGTTCGGGGGGGGGGGGGGGCTGAGCTCGAAAGTCTTTGAGCTGGGGGGGGGGATACTTATGAACTGGTAGCTAAGAAAAGTTCATGTATCTCTTTTCTGATATCAATACGAATGTAAGATTTCAAAAATACATCATAAAAAAAAACTTGTTCTTTATTATAATTTTTATAATTAATTTTGAAAATTTCGGGGGGGGGGGGCTGTAGCCCTATCAGCCCACCCCCTGGGTACGCCACTGTCTATAATTTATTGCTGTTTAATACATGCTGCAATGCGGAGAGCCCGTTGCACCTTCTAATAACTTGAAATTTAAAATGGGACTATACTTTTGTTTTAACTGTAATACTTATCCTTTTAATTTTTTTTTTACAAGGGAAGCGGGACTTTCGTTTTGTTCTAACTCTGTGATGCTTGTTTTAATCAAATTCATTTAGCTACGGATGAATATCCGTTTTGTTTCAACGGGGTTGTTTCCATCAGTCAAAAGTACTACTTTTAATCACTAAAGTTGATAAAACGAGCCAAAAAAAAAAAAAAAAAAATGGAGCGAGGAAAATCTTTTATTTTCAAGCTTTTTAATTTTTTTAAACGTCCGATTTTTCAAACAAGGCTTGGTCTTTATGATTAACAAGTGATGCACTTTGGGCGCGTATTCCACTGGCTCACGGAATGCTTACGCTTGCTGTCTACCGCGTTTCCGTGGTATGATAATTCAGAACCGAATTAAATATTGCGCTCTACGCTTGCTATCAACCATATCGTTGCCAGTACAAGTGAGTCAAGAAGCGAATTAAATATTGCGCTCTGCGCTAATGGCATGAGTGAATGGTAATTCATCATTTGTGATGTCATGTGCAGAAGCGTAAAAATTAATATTGAATCTGTGCACCGATTAAATTTTTTTAAATATTCAACTTCGTCAAATTGTTTAAAAAATGGTCAGATCCTGTCTTTTTAACCATGCTCTTTCAGAAAAAAATAATTTTTAAATTTTCGAAAACGACCTCATTGTTCTGCCTTTTCTAAATTTATTTTTTCTTCTAGAGGCAGGTGCTTTAACGGGCAGTTGTCACTATTTTTATAGGGATTTTTATTAGTTTCATTGCTTACAGAATGATTCTCTTTTTTTTTGGGGGGGGGGGTTGGGAGGGGGGATATGTTTGTGTACTCAATGGACTTCTTTTGAATGGTTTTAAAATTGCTGTTAGTTTGCTCAATGACTGTTCAGACTTGCGATGATAAAATTATAGTTCATTGGTTCATTGTTATACTATAAGGGGGGGGGGCATGGGCAGGGGCGGATCCAGAAATTTTTGTAAGGGGGTCAAGTTTCAATGACCAGCGTTATACTTCTAACACAAACTAGTATGTTGTGGCCATCACGAAACTTTCTTCTATATTTTTCCTTTTTCTGATCCCTCCCCATGCTTGACGAGGAAGCAATATTCCTGACAAAAACAAAATTACACATGCAAAAACTTGACGACCATCCCAATGTCTGAATTATTGTAAAAGCAAAGCAAAGAGCGAAAATTGAAAGTTATTTTAAAAGCCTTGCTTGAATTAATTACAAATATTTTATTTATTAACAAACATAAGATGGCAACAGTTAAAAATTTTAAATCATTGAGATAATATTTCCATAGACTAATAATAAGAGTAGACCGAGCTTTCTCAGTCTTGCTGATGAAAAAAATTGGTTCATGGATACATCATGTGACTAGTGGAAAGGTTTGGCGAAAACTTTGGCGGCATGGTTGCTAGATGGCAACATTATCTATAGTTTGGCACTCGACATGTATTTTAAGACGTAATGTGTTTTCATTATAATTTTTTTTTTCCAGGTGCAGAGGATTGAACTGTTTTTCTTTTAGTTATGCATTATTTTGACATTCGTAATTAGTTTTTGATCACAGTTTTCAGTAACTTTTATTTCATTTGGAACTCCTACGTCAGCGTTGGCGTGAACGGAATGGCGTAAGGGGCATTCCACGGTATTTTTGACACTATGTAGAGTCCGTAACGTGACCTTTTTTTGCCATAACTTTTTAACTTACCGTTTGATTTGCAAATTATTTTAATTTGAGCTGGTGTGTTGGTAGGAAATGATCAAAATAAAATAATATGCCAATCAAACAGTAAATTAAAAAGTTATGGCAAAAAAGGTTACGTTACGGACTCTACATAAATGTCAAAAATACCGTGGAATGCCCCGTAAACGTTTTACGTTAACGCAAAAATGTACTAATCGGTATCTTAAATTGAAATTGTAGGTAAAAATCTTACCGTTTGCCGATTCTTTTTGGGCGTTTGCATCTTTAATTGCTTAGAGAGTTTTTGAAATTGACTAAAGAAAATGCACAGTACTATCTAAACGAAAAACTCACTATATTAACAAAATATTTACAACTTAGAATAACAAATTTACAAATAGGATTTCATAAAAGCTCATTCTTCCGTGTGTTCCATCAATTCTATTTATTTTATTTCTCGCTCGCGTTGATCGTCTGCTTCGATCAACGGCCGCTGTTGCTAGGATATCCACCAGTCACATGGTTTGGTTTATGAGCAGCAAAAGGGTTGCCATAGCTCGGTCTACTCTTATTATTAGTCTATGAATATTTCCGATCATTTCCGTACAATTAAAATCACGAGAAATACGCAGACGACAATCTATTACGATTTATCTTTCTTATTGTTGAATTAATTCGGAACTCCATCGCTCGAATACGCTACCTTGCGGTGATTTACAAAACTGCCGATGGAACTAAAACATTGCCACGTTTTAGTTCCATGTGTGTCTGTTGACGTAAACACAGGCAGTTTGTTCTGAGTATTCAGTGGCGTACTGGGTCAAAAATGTGTACCGGGAAAAACACTTGACCGGCGCCTTGTTCTATTTTCGTACTCCCCCCCCCCCCCTCCCATTCACCAAGTTCAACTAAAAAATTAAACTTGATGAACTTCCTATCCGAGGAGTAGATAATCTTCAACGCCCCAAGACAACTGAGACTTTTGCGCCCCCCTCCCTTTTTTTTTTTTGTCGAAATGAGAGAAAGTTTTTTACTTCCTTCGGTGATGGTAGAAGGAGGAGTGTTTTAGAGGGAGGGGTGGTTTCGAAGTTAGAACTTCTAAAAATTAAACTTTGGACGAGTTTTTTTATAAATAAGAAACGAGTAAAAAGAGGAATTTGAAGGGGAAGAGGATAGAGAGCGCTCCCTCGTCTATTTTTCGGGATCGAAAAGTTAAAGTTCAATTGTTATCTACAATCATCCTAATAAAGAAGGGGGGGGGGAGTCCGGGGCTCTCCCCGGGAAATTTTTCGAGATTGTAGCCCCTAAGACGCAGTTTTAGACGATCTCTAAATATTATTCTAAAACTGCGATATCTAAAGATTATCTCTAGATTATCTTTGGTAATGTTACGGGCTGAAAAGGTTCGATGATGCTCCCAGACCTATTTCGAAATTGAAACTTTAAAAACGCAATTGTGGATTATATCCAATTATTTTAGAAAGGGTGGTTGGATCTTCCCCGAAGTTGAAGCGGTAAAAAGGCAATTAGACTATTTGCGGTGATATTAGGGGAGGATAGTTTCGGGCACCCACTCTCGGGAATTTTTCGAACGTAACGCGTTTTTCGACGTAAAAACGGCAATTTTTCGCAGGTGAAATCTTAAAACCACGATTGTAGGCCATCTTTGGTAATGCTAAGAGGACGGGCCTTTTTTCCGAGTTTGAGGCTCTAAAAACTTTATTTCAGTTGACTTTCACTGATGTAAGGGAGAGGAGTTCCCGAGAGCTCTCCCCCGAACCCTTTCGAAATTCAAACCCTTGAACAAAATTTAAGACGATCTTTAATGATTTTAGAGCTAGTGATAGGATCATTCCCCCAAGAAAGGTTTCAAGGTTAGCTCCTAAAACAGTTTTTAGACGAGCATTGGTAATATCAGTGGGCAGAGAGGTTCGGAGGCTTTCCTTCGGAAATTTTCTAAAATTGAAATTCCAGGAAAAAATTAGACTATCTTCGACGATGTATTAGGCAGTTTGGGAGCTCCTCTCGGAAATCTTTTCAGAATTGAAGCCATAAAAACGACCATATTTTTAGACCGTCTTTGATGATATTAGAAGGGAAAGGAGGTTCGGGAACTTCTGGAATTTTTAGAAATTTAAGCCCTAAAAACGACTATCTTTGGTGATATTAGGGGGAAGGGAGGTTCAGGGATTTCTAGACTTTTTAGAAATTTTTAGAAATTTAAGTCCTAAAACCGAAATTTTAAACGAATTAATATGATGGGGTGGTTGCGTTTCTGGAATATTTGAGTGGGCGCTCTCCTAGAAGCTTTTTGAAATTGAAAACCTAAATAAGTAATTTTAGGCCGTCTTTGGTGACTGTAGGCGATGTGGTTAGGGAACTCTTCCTCGGAATTCTTTCAAAATCAAAATTAAAAAAACACGCTTCTTGGCTACCTTTGGCGACCAAAAACGAAGGAATATAAGGTTCGGTTACTTCCCACTCTTCCGCTTTCTTCTCTCTTTTTACGTAATTGTTTTTATTATTGGTAAAAATGTAGTGGAAAACGCTCCCCTAGTTTTCTTTTCTAAACCCATTTGAGTGCTTTAGTTTTTCGAAAATGAAATTTTAAATTTCCAGTCTGATATTTTCATTTATTTGAAATACAAGAGTTTGCGACTCCAAAGAGAAAACTTTTCACATTTTGGAGTGATGTCTCTAGAGTCTTTTTTCCCCTCCACTTTATTTTAATTTAAACATCATGCCTCCTAAAACTCGGGATAAAGTTTCGGTTTACCTTCACGTTAAAACATTCAAACACTAAGAACTTATTATTAATTCATTGCATTATTTAAATCTCGTTCACTACTTTTTTTATACTTGTTTTGTTATTTTATTTTAACTTGTTTTCTTTTTAAAATATATTACAGCGGCCTACATAATGCTATTATGTTATTTATCTATTCATTTTTTTATTGAACTAAATGTCGTAATAGGTTTGTAACGATACGCTATTTTTTTTTTTTTAATCAAAAGTGTTTGAAACGTATAATTTCAGCGGACTTCAGTTAGGTAAATTATTATGCAAGAACTTGGATGTTTCTCAATAATATGCAAATATTTCATTTTCATTTTAAATTTGGCAGAAAAAATACTTTTAGTCACTTTTATTCCTTTAGTTCATTGATTATTACAATTTCAACTCTTAAAGATTGCGAAAATTTTCTTCTTTTTCCTTTTCTTTTTTTTTTTTTTTTGCTGTTTTTAATCACTTTCAGAAATTGGCGGCTCCATTTCTGAAAAAAAATGGTGGATGTTGGCGACGACCCTAAGCGCTTCTTCAAAAAAGTTTCGAAATTGAGGTCTTTACAAAACATTAGATCATCTTTAATAAAGTGAATACGGTGGTTCGTCCCCGGAAAGTTTTCGAAATTTAAAGTTCAAACATCGTATTTGAAGGCCATTTTTGCTGACTAGAAAAAGACATGCGTTTCAAAACTTTTCTGTGGAAATTTTTCGCATTTGAAGTCTTAAATGACATAACTGTATGCTGTCTTTGATAACTTTAGAGGACGGGATGGTGTTCGGGGACTCTCTTCTGGAAAATCTCGAAATTGAACAGCTAAAACGAAATTGTAGACAATTAATTATAATTTCGGGAATTATAATTTCGCTGAAGGTAGGGTGGCTTCTCTAGTAAGTTTCTGAAATTGAAGTCCAATATGCTAAATTTCAAACGATCTTTTATGATGTGGGTCATCTAGGTGCTATCCCCTGAAAATTTTCGAAATTGAAGTACTTTAAATGGAAATTTTGGCGATCTTTAATAATGCTGGGGTAAGGCGTTGAGTTATATCTCTGGTATCCAAAGGAACTATGTGCGTGTGTATGTGTATGAGGCTGCAGCCTCAATCCCCGTCCGCACTTAGCGAAACCGAAGTTTTTGCCTTTCTTTTGCTTTGTTGGAAGCGTCATCAAGACAACATAAAAAAAAAAAATTACCTTAGCCCCTCCCTTTCCCCCATCAGGACTAAAAACCCTGGCTTTGTCACCGAGTTATTGAGAGATGGACGCCGTACGAAAGTTAGATGTCCGAGATAGGCGCCTTGGTTCAAAAAAATCTGGAAGCCACGGCATTATTCAAAATTTTTAGGGGAAAGATTAATAGTTTCAACTGAGTTCAAGTCAGCGCTGAATGGCTACTTATTGTTAGATTCGCGAATTGATACTTCAAATTAAAAAAAAAAAAAAAAAAAAAAATCCTCTGAGGTCATTTTTTATTTTAAAAAAAAGGAGGGGAAAACTCTGCAGCCATTTTATTCCTTGGGTGAAGGAGGTAGATTCGGATGGGAATGAAAAAAGCATTTTACATGAACGATTTTGATTAAACCGATGGATGGAGGTTACTTTGATTTTAAAAAGGGATGGTACGTAGTTTTATGATGTTAAGTCGTCTCATTTGTTCAGCTCATACGATAAATCTTATGGTACCAAGCGCCGCAATATCCGGTACAAAATTCATAAATAATAATAATAATAATAAAAAGACAGGCGCCGGCGCCCTAAGGCACCGGCGCACCGGGAATTTTCCCGGTATCCCGGCGGCCCAGTACGCCACTGTGAGTATTTATTAACGCAATCGATGTGTCTTAGTTTGCTTTCAGCTACAGAAATTAATTCGTCCCCTAAGAGTATTCTCGAGCTTCTCAAAATAATGTTAGTTTTCCTTATTTCTTTCAAAAAAGTATTAAATGGTGGACGCGTAAACAAGAAAACTCTGGATTAACAAAATTGGATAACGTTATACCAGGTAAAATTTTTTATTGTATGAATTTGTAAGAATATGAGTTTTTTTAATCTTAAATTAATTTAACTAATCATATTTTACAGCAGCATTTAGTTGGAATGGACAGTATGCAAAATATTTTCTTGGATTTATTATCGTAGAACAAAATGAAAAATGTTTAACCTAGAAAGAATTTACTTTATTCCTTTTATTCTCAGCTGAAAGGTTTCACCAAATTTGTTTAGGGTTATAATTTTGGTATTGTGCGAGCAAAGTAGCCTTGGCGAGATTTCGCGTTTTTAGTTAAACCATTTTTAATTTTTATCATGAGTGGAATAAAATGGTAGTAAGATTACAGAATTCGATAAGTGAAAAGAAATAATGGTCAATCAACTGAAAAGAAAACTACCACCATATATCCGTGAGAATTTTGTTGATGATTTGCATAACATGACACAATTAAATCGTAACTCAGAAATTAGAAAAATCGAAACAGAAAATTTTTAAATGAACCGATTCGGGAATTCGAGAGAAATAACTAAGCTACAAATGGAAACTAGTATATTGTGGCCATCACGAAACTTTCTATATTTTTCCTTTTTCTGATCCCTCCCCATTCTTGACGAGGAAGCAATATTCCCAACAAAAACAAAATTACTCATGCAAAAACTTGACGACCATCCCAATGTCTGAATTATTGCAAAAGCAAAGCAAAGAGCGAAAATTGAAAGTTATTTTAAAAGCCTTGCTTGAATTAATTACAAATATTTTATTTGTTAACAAACATAAGATGGCAACAGTTAAAAATTTTAAATCATTGAGATAATATTTCCGGTCATTTCCATACAATTAAAATCACGAGAAATACGCAGACGACAATCTATTACGATTTATCTTTCTTATTGTTGCATTAATAAAACTATTTTTATTCGCAAAAAAAAAAAAAAAAAAATCAACACCTCTTGGAGCGATTGGCGTCAAAATTGAACCAAAGCCTGTTTACATATGGATTCACATATATTCCAAATTTCAACCAGAACGTAGCATTACTTCTTGAGATAGGGCACTCACAATGGAAAAAAAGAACGGGCGATTGCGCTACCCCCCCGTTTTAGCTGTTGACACCAAAATAAAATCAGCTCTTATACCCACTAAGGGCTACTTGCCGATAAATTTTTCTTTCATTCCGTTCATTATTTCTTGAGATACAGCAGTCACAATTGACGACAAAAAACGTTCTATAGCTCAACCCCCGTTTAAGTTATTGACACCGAAATTGAATCAGCACCTGTTCCTGTTAATACCAACATATGGACCAAATTTTGTTTGATTCCGCCAGTTACTTCCTGAGGAATAGCAAGCACGCGTAACTCGAAAAACGTCCCATTGCTCCACCCCCCTTGGAGGAATTCGCGCCAAAAACTAATAGGCACAAGTTCACATAGGGGCACATACGTGTACTAAATTTCGTTCGATTTCATGCGGTAGTTTTTGTTGTAGAGCGGCCACAAAAAACTGGTCACACACAGACGTGACACACATACACACACACACACACACACACATACACACACATACACACACACATACAGACAGACAGACATTTTCCAAAAATGGTCGAAATGGACTCAGCACACCTCAAAACGTTCGAATCCGTCAAAATTCGAAATTCGAAAATTTGCACGAATCCAATACTTTCTTCTATATATTAGATATAGAAGAAAGTAAAAAAATAAGCTCTAGCCAAGCAAGGCAAAGAAGTATCATCTTCTTTCGATAATAATTTGTAATGTCACAATGAATTTTCTAGCATTAATTGTTGTTCTTGTCAGGCCACAATTATTATTTAGTTTTATCAAGAATCGATAAATATCGAATTCAACATCATGGAAATAGTAAAGTCAGACCAAACAACGTAAGTAGAAGCACAAATTTGTAAATTACAGCTGTAATTTACAAATTTGTGCTTCTACTTACGTTGTTTGGTCTGACTTTACTATTCAGCACAAAGGTATTTATTTATCTTATCATGGAAATAGCTGCTTAGAACTACGAACTACGTAGTTTGCATTAATCTTTGACATTTAGTAATGCTTCTTGAATTCTCATTTCTTTCTACGTGGGCCAGAATATCCACAAGACTTTGAAAATTAATTTAAAAAGAATAAAGCGAAAAAATCATACGTACGAACAAAAATCACAACACTTTTAGCATTTTCTTCGTTACCATGTGCGTTTGTTTTAGTTTTCAATTCCGCCATTAGACAGTGACTTCAGTGCCCCCTACAGTTCGTTGGAGTTGCGAATAAAGCTATTTTTATTCGCAAAAAAAAAAAGAAATCAACACCTCTTGGAGCGATTGGAGTCAAAATTGAACCAAAGCCTGTTTACGTATGGATTCACATATATTCCAAATTTCAACCAGAACGTAGCATTACTTCTTGAGATAGGACACTCACAATGGAAAAAAAGAACGGGCGATTGCGCTACCCCCTTTTTAGCTGTTGACACCAAAATAAAATCAGCTCAGCTCTTATACCCACTAAGGGCTACTTGTCAAAAAATTTGTTTTATTCCGTTCGTTATTTCTTGAGATACAGCAGTCACAATTGACGACAAAAAACGTTCTATAGCGCAACCCCCGTTTGAGTTATTGACACCAAAATTGAATCAGCACCTGTTCCTGTTAATGGCAACATATGGACCAAATTTTGTTTGATTCCGCCAGTTACTTCCTGAGGAATAGCAAGCACGCGTAACTCAAAAAACGTCCCATTGCTCCACCCCCCTTGGAGGAATTCGCGCCAAAAACCAATGGGCACAAGTTCACATAGGGGCACATATGTGTACCAAATTTCGTTCGATTTCATGCGGTAGTTTTTGCTGTAGAGCGGCCACAAAAAACTGGTCACACACAGACGTGACACACACACACATACATACACACACACAGACACAGACATTTTCCAAAAATAGTCGAAATGGACTCAGCACACCTCAAAACGTTCGAATCATTCGAAAATTTGCACGAATCCAATACTTTCTTCTATATATTAGATATAGAAGAAAGTAAAAAGGATCAGTTAAGGGGGGGGGGCGCAAGGAGGTGGCGTACCTCCTTATATGCTACGGAGGCCCCCCCCCCCAAATGTGATCAAATTTCTTATTTCAAATTTTCTCCTAACCCCTCCCTTCCCTAAATTTTGTACAACTTATAACATGTATCTTGGTGCAAGTTGCCTTAAATTTTCAGTAAGTCATATTTCTTTAGGTAAACAAGCTGGACACGTTGTCGTATCAACTTTGAATATATTTTTCTTTTAAAAATTATAATAGAAATCTCAAAAGAGCAATAGCCCAGTAACCGAACTCAGTCAATCCTTTGAAATATGACATGATGAGAGAAAAAATACCTTGCAGATAGAACCCCCCCCCCCCCAAAAAAAAAACATTGATTTTATGTACTATTTTTTCGGATTTGAAAATTGAAGTTTAGTAACAATCATGATACAATTCATGCCACAGGGGGGTCAGCTGACTCTTTGACCCTCCCCTGAATCCGCTCCTGGGCATGGGTGCCCGTATTTGTAATTCTCAGATCTGAAAAAAAAAAAAAAAAAAGTTTCAAGGCTTTTAATTTAGAGAGAAAAAACTTGCTTCCTTTTTCTGTTTACAAAGTAATAAAAAAAAGTTTGATTAGTGAAAGTTTTCATTATTAACCATGTTTTGAAACTTTAAGGGTCTAATCTTTTTAAGGGAATTCATAGCTACGTTTTCTTTAACAGGTGAAACTTATTTATAATACATTGTTATAATTCTAAAAAAAAAAATCAGTGCAGATTGAAATTATTCAAGTTTAAAGACGTTTTTTACTTTCTTCTATATCTAATATATAGAAGAAAGTATTGGATTCGTGCAAATCTTCGAATTTCGAATTTTGACGGATTCGAACGTTTTGAGGTGTGCTGAGTCCATTTCGACCATTTTTGGAAAATGTCTGTGTGTGTATGTGTGTGTATGTGTGTCACGTCTGTGTGTGACCAGTTTTTTGTGGCCGCTCTACAACAAAAACTACCGCATGAAATCGAACGAAATTTAGTACACATATGTGCCCCTATGTGAACTTGTGCCCATTAGTTTTTGGTGCGAATTCCTCTAAGGGGGGGTGGAGCAATGGGACGTTTTTCGAGTTACGCGTGCTTACTATTCCTCAGGAAGTAATTGGCGGAATCAAACAAAATTTGGCCATATGTTGGTATTAACAGGAACAGGTGCTGATTCAATTTTGGTGTCAATAACTCAAACGGGGGTTGAGCTATAGAACCTTTTTTTGTCGTCAATTGTGACTGCTGTATCTCAAGAAATAATGAACGGAATGAAAGAAAAAATTATCGGCAAGTAGCCCTCCCTTAGTGGGTATAAGAACTGATTTTATTTTTGTGTCAACAGCTAAAAAGGGGGTAGCGCAATCACCCGTTCTTTTTTTCCATTTTGAGTGCCCTATCTCAAGAAGTAATGCTACGTTCTGGTTGAAATTTGGAATATATGTGAATCCATATGTAAACAGGCTTTGGTTCAATTTTGACGCCGACCGCTCCAAGAGGTATTGATTTTTTTTTTTTTTTTGCGAATAAAAATATTTTTATTAATGCAACAATAAGAAAGATAAATCGTAATAGATTGTCGTCTGCGTATTTCTCGTGATTTTAATTGTATGGAAATGATAGGAAATATTATCTCAATGATTTAAAATTTTTAACTGTTGCCATCTTATGTTTGTTAACAAAAAAAGTATTTGTAATTAATTCAAGCAAGGCTTTTAAAATAACTTTAAATTTTCGCTCTTTGTTTTGTTTTTACAATAATTCAGACATTGGGATGGTCGTCAAGTTTTTGCATGTGTAATTTTGTTTTTGTTGGGAATATTGCTTCCTCGTCAAGCATGGGGAGGGATCAGAAAAAAAAAGAAAAATATAGTTTTTTTTTTTTGTGCTATGTGACGTAGTTGTAAAAGCATTTATTTTCGCAAACCGCCGCGATCGCGGAAACTTTTTTTTCAACTTTCGGTTCCTTTCGTGTAATATTCCCAAAATCAGGAATCTTCATTTTTGCGAGAATTATGGCTCCCGGAAATAATTATTTTCATAGGGTTTGCTAACTGGGTGCGAAAAAAAAGCAATTAACTTGTCCAATGAATTAAAAACGAGGGGTCTGCAAAGTTCGAAAATCTGTTTGTACCCTGCATATGCTTATTGCAGAAGTTGACCTTATCATCCCGGGCCGCATGCCGTTGCCCTTTCTCCGGAGTGACCTTTCGCGACTCGACATTTCGAAAGGGCTCCTCTAAAACATTTCGGGAGAAGGAAAAAAATCGTGACCTTTTCCCCCGAAACGCAGAAAAGAGGGAGAGGGCAAACTTCTGGATCGCGTCCCGAGCCAAACCGAACGGACCGCGCTGCGTTCCCCTGTTGCGCCGACGGCCGCTGACGTCACGTTGCCATGGCGATGACTGGGCCACCTCCAAAATGCCAAACGTCACACTGCGCGGCCCTAAACGAGGAGAGAGGGGTCTCGCCGGACGGGAAGAGGTTCTCTCCTCCTATTCCTTTTGACATCCTTATTGCCGTGGTGGGCTTGTAAGCGGGTTGCATAGAACGAGATTGGCTTATTATCGTCTGCAAGGGCCTCGTATGGTAAGTTTGGAATCCAACTTTTTTTGTTCGCCGCATTTTGCAAGCGAAGGAACTTTGAAAACATCTCTCTCCCCCCTGCCCCCCTCCTTAGCATAATTTTTGAAAGAAAAAAAAAACCTTCAGGTGTGATTCCTGCGAAAAAGTTTTCAAAAAAATTAATTATGCTTCCTTGCGACCTATAAAACAGCGGGGCCCGGGGTAAATTTGAAGTATTGCACTTTTTAAAAAATAGATATTGTGCAAAAAATGAGTTTTCGTGCTAACAAATTTTTAACTTTTCTAGTAGAGTTAATTAACGCTATTAATTTAATATCATTTGCTTTTCTTATGTATTTTTCATGCCTAAAAGATCCCCGCTGGAAATGGAAATGTGACAACTAGAAGTTTTCTATTCCATTAAAGTTTACTTGCTTTGCTAACTTTTAATTCATGTTACTGCTCATTAAAATGTTACTAGTAAGTAATTTTGTTTTTTCGCTCCATTGCTATTTTTAATGCCCTTTATGGAACTTGACGTTTCTTTTAAAAAAAGCTTCCTCCGTTAGTTTGGTAATGAGATTTATCGAAATAAGTGCAAAAAAATCGACTTGAAATGTTTAGCGAACTATCGTATTTGTGGTCAATGCAGGGGGAAAAGTGCTTGTTTTCTAACAAAAGTACGGGTATCTTTTTGTTAAAATGTTATCTTTAACTAAGTTCAAATTAACAATTAAAGGGCTTGCTGCAAAAAGGACGTACTCCAATTTTCAAAAGGTCCGCATTGAAGCTTAAAACACAAATCATTCTAAATTGTTTAATTTTCATGACTTCTCTTTTATAATAACTGTACTGAGAAACATACAAGGAGAGTTATTTAAATTTTAAAAAATTGATTGGTGCTTCCATCTCTGTGTAGACCTTTTTAAAACGCTGAAAGTGGAGCTACCTCTGTTTTGCATTAAGCTCTTCAAATACTGAGGCAAGGAGAAGTCAAAGGACGGAAGTGAACTTGTTAAAGTTTTAAATAACTAGGGGGCTTCTCCCCCTGCTCGCTGCCGCTCACCAACCCACGAAGATTTTAAGTGCCTGTTAAAAAGAATCAGTTACAATGCGCGTTACCATTAAAACAAAATAAATCACGCTACCCTTCCCGTAGAAAATAGTTTTAGTAAAACACTCATTAAAAAATATTAAAATCCCACTCCAACCCGAAGATGAAAAGAACTTAATAAAAATACCTGTGACAAAATTGTTTTTAAATACACGCTTCCAAGAACACCCCTCCGACCACAGTTTCCAAACTTATTTGTACCAAATTTCACAGCTTAAGGGCCTCCTGAACAAAACAAAACGGCCGTTTCGTATGTTTCAAAAGTCGCTTTCAAATTCGTGGTCTCTAGTAACGTATCTCTGAGCTTGAATTCAGCCTAGGACATTTCGTTAAAATAGAAACAGTTATATCTACTCTTCTAATTTATTGAAAGAATTGGAACAAGCTTTATTTGATGCAGAAACAAAATCTCTTTTGAACGACATAGAATGTTATGGGGCGAAAAGGTTTGAAATTCTTTCACCCCTTTAATAGGCAGTTTACGTGAAATTTGAGCTTAAGAAATTAATTACAAGAAAAAAAGAATTCGAAATTTAAAAAATAAAACCCAATGTGCAAAAAACAGGAGCTCGAAGTAATTTTGAACAAAATTTCAAGGCTGTAGGTGTTATGTTATCTTTTGGACGCAGGACCGCCACAAAATTTCTTTGACCTTACTTTTTTTAATGCTAGCCTTACCCACACAGCGATGCCCGTGCTAAAAATTTAAAGAAAATCCGTTGAATTAAAGAAAAACAAATTACCTCAAAATTACATTTGCAGTAGCATTCAAATGTAAAAAACTCCATAATTCATCGCCAAATTCGCCAAGCGACATTCTAATTAAAAGGAAAATCAATTAACATACGCTCAATGTATCTTTACTAATAATAAAGCTCAAAGTCTCTCTGTCTGGATATCTGTAGGATGTCTGGATCTCTGTGATGCGCATAGTGCCTAGACCGTTCGGCCAATTTTCAAGAAATTTGGCACAAAGTTAGTTTGTAGCATGGATGTGTGCACCTCGAAGCGATTTTTCGGAAATTCGATTTTGTTCTATTTCAGTTTAAGAACATTTTCCGGAGCAAAATTATCATAAGATGGACGAGTAAATTACGAAATTATCATAACATGGAATTGAAGAGCGAATGAACATAGCCAATTGGCAAGAAATTCGTCATCCATTATTTCTAATATACAGGCGAACCGAATCACCTTTTAATTTTCAACTACGAGCAAAGTCGTGCGGGTACCACTAGTTTAAAATAAAGTAATAACAGTAAAATATTCATAAGCAACAAAGGCAACTTCCTCAAATGTTTAAAAAGAAAGTAATTGAAAAATGGACCTAGTGTTATAGTTGAACATTGTCTGGAAAGTGGACCTAGTGTTATAGCCATTTTTCGAAAGAAAAGCCTTGAAAATTGGCTCAATTAGAATCGCTTTTATCTCCTGTTCTAATTAATTGAGAAAAATTTAACAAACATCATCTTGTTTGGGAAGGAAAACCCTTTCCAACGATATATAATGTTTGGGGATGGGGGGATTTTTTACCTCCTAATTAGCCGAAACTTAGCTTAATTAGTTATATAGGAAAAAAAATGATTCGAAATTTAGAATTTCGGCTTCGAGGTGCACGGGCCCGGGGTACGTTCGAATTTTTGTGCCAAGTTTCAGGGCTGCCGGTGCTATGGGGTCTTCTGGCCATCGGGTACAAAGAAACACCGTCCCCTTTATATATAGAGAGAAAAGCGTATAATGTGCAGAAACGTCAGGAAGCTTTTATTGAAAAGTTTTTCTAATTCCTACTGTTTAGTAGCACTTGCCAGTGCTACTGCAGTGAAATCCCGTTACGACGAATACCAATACAACGAAATATGTTTCAAAAAAAAAAAGATTCCAATTCAATTTCCATTGCATTGCTTGGATTCTATTACGACATTCCCGCTTCAGCGAACAAATATTACGGTTTCTTGAAGTTCGTTGTAACGGGATTTCACTGAAGTACCAACTCTTGCCCCAAAAACAGATGAATTTCTCTTGCCATTTGAACTGGTTATTACCAAATTTTTAAATTTGGCACTTGCTGTATTTTGAGTCGAGTAGAACTGGAAGCAATTTTTTTCGGTATTGCACGGGAAGAGATTCGCCCCGTCGCCCCTCTCGGTACTCTTGCGACAGCCGACTTCAAAATCGGGTTGCTTTTTTACATCGGGTCTCTGTTTCCTCCAGGAATGTTTGTATATCCAAAATTTCAGACATTTGCAAAAAAAAATTTGGGCTGACAACACATTCTGCAACTAAAAAATTGAATTTTTTTTTTTGGATAATGGTTTAATTTATATTCAGGGTTCGTACGGGTCATGGAAATCCTGGAAAGTCATGGAAAAAAAACAAACAAATTTCAGAGCTGGAAAAGTCATGGAAAATTAATATTTTCATAAAAGTCATGGAAATTTATTTCGAGTCATGGAAAAATGTCTTGGGCAGCAAGAAAGCAACAATCTCAGCAGCGTTTCTTAAATTATGTTCCGCGGAACCTCAGGGTTCCACGAAGATCTCTCAGGGGTTCCATGAGACTTGAATGTTTTCATTCCACATCTTTCAAATTTCTCACTTTAAAAAATCGATAAAAAACGCTTTCCCAAAATTGAAAATAAATTTACTTTTACTTTCGTATACTAATCTGAGCTTTAATACCCATCAGGGTTAGCCACTATAGGAATAGTTTTATTTGTCACCTGATATTGTGCCTTTAAGATTCAACTTCGAAATTTTTCCAAGATCAGTCATAAAGCACCTCTTTCTGACTTTTAAACACTTCAATTTCGAAAAAAAATCCGGAAGAAGCTACTGACCTCCTAATATTACCAAAGATAGTTTAAAAGTGACTTGAACGTTGCAAAACTTAAGGACAGCCCAAATTCTCTTTCCTGATCATTAGCAAATGTTGCCTAAAATTACGATTTTTGACGTACATTTCAAATATTCTATTTTTAATACCAGCCACTCTCCCCAGTATCTATGGCAGCTGTTGAAAGTACAATTTTAACATTTAACGAGTGAGGATCAATTTAAGTCAACATAAACATACAATGACATCTAAGTCTGATTTATAAATAACTTTAAAATTTATTTTCCTAACTAAGAAAATATTTTAATCATCTAACTCATACATAAATTCTGAGGTTATTTATCCCTTTCAAAAATACTCAGAATCACAAATAGGCATAGGTGGCTCGTACGAGGGGGCAAGGGGGTAATTGCCCTTTCACTTTCAACGGTAAAGGGACTTTGCCCCTCCACTTTTCTTAAGTTCAAAACTAAGAGTCGAATGAAAAATGACAGTGATAATCTGTTCACGTGTTTAAAGAAAGAACTGACTTAATAATTGTTTGTTTTATGCTTTTTTCTTGTTATTCCGTAAAATTAAAATGAAACTTAGATTTTGTAGGAGGGAATCTTCTGAGGCCATCTGGTCCCTCTTTTTGAGTCCGTTTCTCGAATTTTTGGAAGAAGGTCAATTCATTAATGACGTAAAGTTTCAATTACCCCCTTTTTGAAGAAAAAATTTAGCTTTAAGGGTGTGTCGCCCTCCAATCCTGCCTACCCCCCGCACCTCCTTTGACCCCCTACTTTTTTGGGGCACAGCCGCCTATGCAAATAGGAGTGTTTTGGTATTTTATAATAAGTAATAATTAACGGTTAGCAATAATTACCATGGTTTATAATGAAGTCTAATTATCAATTTAACGACATAGTGTGGTAGTCTCTTTGAGATAAGAACCTGGGCTCCCTCTCAAACAGAATCTTAGCTACGCCACTGCAAACTATTGACAAAAAACTAAGAGTTCCACGAAAAAAGTGAGCATTTAAAAGGGTTCCATTGATCAAAGAAATTAAGAAACGCTGCCCTCGAGGGTGCTTTTGGGAGTCTCTTAGTCCAATTTGGGGGTTTCGTTCTTGAGGGAGTGCTTCGTATTTGAGGGGGATGTGTCACGCTCTGCGAGAGTTGGGCTCCCCTTTAAGTTAGGAAGTGTGAATTAAAAGACGATTATGAAATAAATACAGAAAATGAAGAAACCTTAGTGAAACTTCGGTTAAAAACAAAAATTCCCTATGTTCATTGATTGGAAGCTCACTGCATGGTTAAATCACTGTAAAGCTGTAGTCGGAAAGATGTTTTGAGTTGCTCACTAAAAGAAAAGTTGGTTTGGAACCAATTTAAATTTCGCATTATTTTTACAATAAACTAAATATTTTGTGGAATTCCCCCCCCCTCCCCCACCTCTCATTTCCCCGTAACTACTGCACAGGTTCAGTGGTTAGACATGTTTATCCTACTCGATTGTTGAATCACTTTTTATTCAGCCTCCTAAAAAACTTAAAATAGAACCACATACATAATCCCAGCTTTTTTAAAAAGTATTTTGATAACTTTTTGAAAATTTTCAATTTCAAATTTTAAAAAACGTCATTAAAAATGTTCTAACTGTCATGTACCCAAGTGTTAGTTTTTTAAGATGTTACGAATTTACGAAAATTATATTTGAGCGTTCACTCATTGGTCTGACTACCTACGCAGCCAAGCTTGACCTATGTTTTGATGTTAGCTGATGATCGGACACGTGACAAATTGATTTTCGAAATTATGTGTTCACTAGTGGTACCCGCACGGCTTTGCCCGTAGTAGAAAATAAAAATGTCATTTGGTTCGCCTGTACATTTACAAATAATGGATGACGAATTTCTCGCCAATTTGCTATATTCATTTGCTTGCCGTGTTACGGTTCCACGTTATGATAATTCCGTAATTTATTCGTCCACGTTGTGATAATTTGCTTGGTAAAATGTCCTTACAATTGGAATATAAAAAGAACAAAATCGAATTTTCGAAAAATCTCTTCGAGGTGCACAACCCCATGCTAAAAACTAATTTTGTACCAAATTTCATGAAAATCGGCCGAACGGTCTATGCGCCTTACAGAGATCCAGACTTTCAGTTTATGATTAGTAAAGAAAACAAAGATTTGTGAATTTCATTTTGAAGTGATCTCTTTTGATTTGTCCTTCTGTGTCAGGTGACCAAAACAGCATGCTGTATAGTTAACACTAAAAGCAACAACAACAAACAAAAAAAAAAAAAAAAAAAAACCGGTGAAGGGGGATTTCAGCTGCATTAGTTCCTACATGTGTATTGTCAAACTAGAATAGGCAATAGGGTTAAAACCAAAAGTTTTCAGCACTTTATACCCCCCCCCCCCTTCGCTGCGAACTAGCGCGTGAAACTGACAAGATGTTAATTTTTACCTCTGGCGATACGGTTTCACAGAGTTCAAAAGGGGGGGGGGGGGGTCTCTCCCGGCGCTCAAAATTTTTTGTCGCGTGTGCAGTAAGACTTCGTTTATTCAGATTAACTGGAACCAAGGACAATCCGAATAAACCAAAATCCGGATCATCTGTTTGGTATGGCAAATAACAAAACAATTCTTCAAACGTACTTTTTATTACAGCAAAAAACAATGCTTTGAAATGAAGTTACGTAGGATGGTTTCGCCACATTCATCACTGTCACTGTTTTACCCAAACAGTTTTTCATTTATAGTTCAGCTGGTGTCGGATGTACGCCGTGATGTTCGTTAGTGCTGTAATTTATTGCGCAATCTATGCAGGCGTTCGTGTAATTAATAAAAAAATGTTTTGCGCATTTGCAGTTCAGCTAGTTTAAATATAAAACTTTTTCCAAACTCCACAAATTTGACCCGGATTAACCGGAAATCCACATAAACGAGGACCGAATAAAACAGGTTCTACTGTAGTATAATTGCTTTTGCTTTAAGTCTTTTTAAAGCGCTATGATGGATTACTTATCACTAAAATCTTGTTAGACAATCATGACAGTTTTTTAAAAAATCTTGTAATCGACAAGCGTTGGGATTCAATAAGCTATTTCGAATGCCAAAAAAAAAAAAAAATCCCTTTAATTTAATGTTTGTTATCGTAATAAATCAACGGATTTTTCTATGCGACTGCTTGTTTGATTTTTGCAATTATATTTCTTACTCTTGATGTTGCGCTATTTTCAGTATTGTAGAGAGATTTTGAATAATCTGTTCACGAACATTCAATGTGATTCCCCATTATTTAACCCTTTGTAAATTATTTCGCCTTTAATCATAAAAAAATGAAACTGAATACACCTGTTTAAGTTTTGTTGCCGTTTCCAAATGCTAATGAAAATAAAAGCAACTTATATCGAATCGCCTCGCCTCCTCTCAGGTCACCCGAGTTAGTTAAATCAAATCTTATTGTGATTAAAACTGGGTGTAACTCATTTAGTCTTCAATCAAGAAAAACGGCTAACAACTTGCATGACGTATTTTTGAGAACTTCATTTGTTTTTTTAGTCTACGCTCTCGTATTAGCCTTAATACAAATGAGGGGGGAAAAGTCTCTAAAGTCTGTACGCTGACCTCGGATAATCCAAACAAAGGGGGGGGGGGACGATACTTAGTGTGTACGATAGCTAAAATGTATGCCGACTGCCGATAATCGGGAGTTTACTGTACTTGTGTTTTTATTTTATTATGCCATATTAAAATAGAAAATGTGGTTCTATTTTATGTCTTTCGTGAAATGCAATCGCACTAACATTTGACATCCTAAATTTATCTATATTTAAAATTGTATAGTTCATTAAAAATAAGTAATAAATTTATCATTCCAAAAGCAAATAAGAAAATGGCTAATTTGGTTTATCTTGAGAATAATTGAGAACTTGTTTCTTTCATGATAGTAACATGAAAGGACCAAAACGCACACACAATCAGTATCAGATACTGATTGTGTGTTTTCATTAGGAAAACCTTATTTTGCTCTAAACTTTTAAGCATTTACTTTTTCTTTTTAGGCATCGAGGGTCAAGTGCCATTCAGATCAGCAATATACCAGAACAGTACCCATGGGATGATTTTTCCCGCTTGTTGTCTAATTTTGGAAGCGTCCAACATTCTGAGAAAGGTAATTGTATTTCGCATTGTATCATTTCAATTGAACTGACCCTTACATTTCAACATAAGCGGGGTTTCATTTGGAAAGAAATGAGCGTTTTTTGGAACCTCTCAATTTCCCATCATCCCATCCGTATAAAAAAACCCTTTGCAAAGTTATTAATTCTTAAAGCAGACCCTACACAAAAATCTGAAGTTCAGAAAGGGAGTCTAGCAATATTAACAGTAAAAAAAATCCTGTAGTGTTAAATATATTTTAAAGTTGCTTAATTTATTTATTGTATTTTAAGCATTGGTATCTTTTACTCTTAAAACTAAAGCCCCTAAAATTAAATTAGTATAATATTTTCATGTCAAAATTCCGAGAAAAGGCTCCTTGCAAAAAAAAAAAAAAAAAAAATCCTGGATTAGTCCCCGACTGTCCCATGAAAAGCGTTGTTGATAAAAAAAATCTTAATATCAATCCCATAACTTTCTTTTAATCTAACTTTTGACTTAGGCGTAATGCACTAACAGGGTTTCATATAAAGTTTAAATTTTAGGAGGAATGTCCCCTTTTAGCACAGATTTTAGGAGGGCGAATTTTACTGGTTTCCTATTCATTGAAAACTTCCTTTTGCTATTTTAGCTATGTATTTGAATGTTATGTTTTCGATCCCATTTTAGGATTTAGAAGCATGTGATTCTTAACAGTTGTAAAAACTGTCCAAAATGAACCAAGTAAATAAATGAGGGCATTTAATAAAAGCATTAAAAACAAATGTGGCACAGAGGGATATGAATGGGCTTATAAATTTTTCGAGAAAAACGAGTTTGAAGTTCTAGTCCAGTCAAATTAGATCGAAAAAGGGCCGAACCCGAACATTCAAAAAAAAAAAAAAAAAAAAATTGCACTATACCACGTTGTTCAATATCAAAAGGAAATGGCGTACCAAAAAGTCCCAAGAGTTTGAGCGTCGGGTTTGGAAGTTACGGAGGGGGGGGGGCAAAGAGGGGGCCGAAAATGCCGATTAGTGTTTTATTTCAGCTGTATTTCCAACACTATTCCTTTTCATTGAAATGTAATTGAATAAAAAATAAGAATAGTATTACTTAAGTTTTTTACACAGGTCTGTCATTCTAAGGGAAGCGGGGGGGGGGGAATCCCCCCCCTATTTTAGAAATTCAAAAGTTTCAATGCAGGAATTTTATTGTTTTTAGGGGACATTTTTTAGTGCATTTACTTTGCCCCCCCCCCTCCCCCAAGTAAATGAAATGACGGTGACACTTATTTAGTTCAGTTGCATTATCTTTATTTTTCACTTATTTAGTTTCTCAATTACACTTTATTGAAAAGAAATAGTGTTGGAGATACAGCTGAAATAAGGCACTAATGTGTATTTTCAGCCCCCTCTTTTACCCCCCCGTAACTCCCAAACTTGACGCTCAAACTTTTGGGAATTTTTGACACGTTGTCTCCTCATGATACTGAACAATGTGGTATAGGTGCAGATTCTTTTTTTTTTTTTAATGCTCAGGTCAAGCCCTAATTTGACTAGACTATTCAGATCCTAGGTAAGTTTTCATTGAAATTTTTTAAAATCCTGCCGTATAGCAGTATCTACCACTACCAGGGATACTAGTTCTATCTCTTGCCCCCAAAAGAGGGGAGGTTTCCCTCCTTTTTGTACAGTTTATTTCGAAATTTTTAACTTGGCAATTACATCCCTTTGCTTCTCACTGCCTCAAATGAGCTACATCAGCAAAAAGACAATCAGCATCAAAAGATAAAATTTGGCATGAAGGAAACACATGACAACTTTCATATTTCTATTTTGAAAATTGTTCAAAATGTAGGTCTGTGTATAAAAAAAAATGTATGGGAAAAAAATGTAAAGTGTGTTCTTTCAAATGACCATAACTTCTCTTCTAATTGAAGTAGAATGAAAATTCAAAAGCCATGGTAAAGCTAAGAAATAGAGCTTTCTATTGATATATTACATGACTTTCTTACGACCAAATTTTTCAGCTTGACTTTTGAGCTTGAATATTTTATAATACCCCCACTGAGAAAATTTCAAAAAAAAAAAAGGATTGTTTCAATACTGTTCTTCTACTGTACCACAAATTAGGCTGACAGCACAATGGCTTGGCACCACTGAGTCGCGTCCCGGGGAACTTCGTTACAAGAAGGCAAAAGTTCCATGCAATGTTCCTCATTTTTTATATCGTGCTGACTTTCACAGTGAAGAGGCACAAGCTTACACCATTGTATTGGAAGGCATTGAACTATAAGTAAGTTCAATATTGGAAGGTTGCAACGTGCCCCTATTGCTTTTTGTCGAACATGAATGGAATTTTAGAACATAAAGGAAAACAATTGCTACACTTAGCTACTTATCAAATTAATAGAAGTGCAACAGAAAAGTTTCCAGGTTTTCATTAATTTTCAAACTTTTTTAGTAAGCTTTGAAGCTAACGATTATCAGTTATTGAATACAAAATGAAACTTTTTATAAAACGGTGGCACGATAGCAGTTGTGTGTAGTTGACTCTGAATTGCTAGTGGCTTTTTGCTTGAAAAGGTTACACAGCTGTAAGTTTTGTGAGTGCCGACAGCTCGACTAAGCAATAGACATTTGAACTTTAAGGGAGAAATGCTGCTGTAGGCAAGTAGGGGGTAGTTACTGCAAATTTTTCGTTATTATTTTATATGTTTTTTGTCATTTATTGTACGTTACCTTCATTGCACGAGCTTGCTTTATTTGTTTTCCACTGGAAAAAAAAATGCGAAAGGAACATCCAATTCCAACACTATTGTTAGTATTGAATCCAAAAGTAGTTTCTTCAAACATTTCGAACTAATTACTACAGATACTGTCGTTTACCTGCACACTGCAGAACAAAGCTCCAGTGTGACGAAACTGAGTAAACAATGCAGTCCCTTGACCGTTGTCAGAATAATAGAGGCTAGCATAATCGAAAAATATGAAGTTCGGCAAAAGGTTCAACTTTGCTCCTAATGCTCGCTCCCCACCCCCTGCCTAACCTTTTTATTTCATTGTATGCTTTTTTCAGGTCCTTCAAAGCAAAATACTTACAGTGCAATAGCTACCTATGAGAATCAAGACCAAGCTCAACAGTAAGTCAGGTATTTATTATTATGAAGAAATTTCAAATCTTTAAGATTTCTGTTGTTTCTATGGTTTATTCCCAGTTTCACCAACATTTCAAATTTCCTCCCTCTTAAATATATCACATGAAAAGGTATAATTGAAACTAAAAAAACGGTGGGGGAAGGGGGGTATTTCATGTCTGCGAATCGGGGGACTCCATACTATAGTGCTTCTCGAAAGAGCCACAAATTGGTCTTATAAATCCCTGGGGGGAAAAGCGGCGGTCGACACAAGACTCTTTCAAGGCACTATTGCCGTACTTACTATACTAGGTTTATAGTAACAAAAAGAGTTTTCAGTATTTTTTTTTATTGCTTGAAGAATATTTAATCCTTTGGTATACATTGTCGTCAAAGAGGAATGCAGGAGTGAAATAACTGCTCAAGTTGCACTGAACTGCTCCAAAAGCGGTGAAATTAGCAGATTTTGAATAAAGCAAATAAGTTTAGTTTTTAGCCAAAAGTTCCTACATTCTACTCTCTAAAGAGTGAATTTTTTAAATTTTGGCCGGAAATAAAAATCGAAAGTTTTATCCTTGAAAACCTGCCAAAAGGGTTTCTAATTGTAAAGGATGATTTCCGATTTTTATCAACATTGTCAAATTCATAAACTGGCTGAAAACTCCCGTTTTTCGGCCTGATCTCCCACGCTCCAACTTTTCATTTATTTTTCCCTTTTTAAATTTAATTTTCTAAATTAGTAAAATTTTCTTGTTGATATTAAAATTTTTGTCGGCATATCCTATCATTTCGCTATTGTTTGTTGCGATATTTTACTATATGTTCATGAAGTTATTGTAGTGAGCGTTGCTGTTATATGCTTCACTAACGAAGTCAGCAATACTTGGAAATTTCACCCATATTACATATTGCAAAAGTTTCCTTTAATTTGCGCCGTGAAATCAGCAACCATTTCACTGGATGGAAGGACAATTATTTTTAAAACGTTCTCACCTCTAAATTTTTCATTCCCCATTGCTTTTAAATTTTTCAAAGCTAGAAAATGCAGAAGTGAACTATTAATGCATTAGAATGCAATATTTAAAACACCTGTATCATGATTAAAATTACTTCTCATAATATTTTTCAGCCTTTTTGTTTTGCTGCCACTAAAATAATTTGATCAAATTTTTAAATATTTGACTGAATTTTCTTTGTTTCTGCCTTGTCTAGTAAAACTACGTTTTGGACGTATGCCAATATCGAATACAGTAGACCCTTGTTTTACATGGGGGTTACGTTCCACGGAAATGCCGCGTAAATTGAGACCTCATACTAGTGTTAAAATAGGTGTTTGGTTCCGTAGATAACGAAGTACTTCACTCAAGTGATGATTAACTGTATAATAAGTTTAATGTGTACTTATATCGACTTTTATGCACAACATACATAAAGAAAACAGGGTCATTCCACGTCAAATCAACCACAAAATTAGAATTTTAACACCCACCGTCTCGGAATTTGATCAAACTTGGTATACTTCATCCCTTTATGGTTACAAGCAACCCCCTAATTTTTTTTTCTTTCAGTATCAAAGCGTTTTGATTTTATAGCCTTTTGAAATTTGGCGATTTTACATTTTTTGTCATTTTCGAGACACTCAAACTAAGATGTTGTTTATGAAAAAAATTCTTTCTTGTAACTAATGCTATAATATTTTTGAAAATTTTTACACAAAATAGAAAGACTTTGAACATGTTGATAAAAAATATTTTAATAACCTTAGTTTGCACAAAATTTTTTTAAAAAATTAGAAAATTGAAAATTTTGAATTTTTTTGCAAAAAAAGGTGTTGGCAAAAATCTGAATTTCAACAAAAGGGTCAGCTTTAAAAATCATGATTTTTTTAAAAAATGATCATGAATATGTACTCTAACTTATCCAATGAAAAACATTAGGGGACTTTAAGGGATTCTGCCCCCCCCCCCCTCTTCACATTCTGGAAAAAAAAGCGTAAAACATCATACAATCTCTTCCATATTCTTAAAAACAGAATTGTCAACAATTATGACAAAAATTCAAATATACAATGTGTTGAATATGGAACTCAAATATAAAAAAATAATAATATTTAAGCTTCTATTCTATTTGAAATAGTTTAAAATTTGTCAAATCAGCCACAAAAATGGGATCTTAACACTTACCATCTAGATTTTGATGGAACTTGGTATACTTCCTTATTTTGTGGTTAAAAGCAACCCCTTTGTTTCTTTTCTTTCAATCTCAATGTATTTTAATTTTATAGACTTCTGAAATTTTTTGATTTTGCATTTTTTTTTTTTTTTTTTTTTGTCACTTTCAAAGACACTAACTGAGCTGTTGTTAATGGAAAAAAGAAATATTTCTCAGCAACAAATGATATTACGTTTTTGAAAATTGTCATAAAAAATGTTAAGACTGAATATTTTTATAAAAAAATATTGTAATAATCTTTTTATATTATATTATAATATTTTTTTTAAAAAACAGAACGTTAAACATTTTGGTTTTTTTTTTCGGTCAAAAAAACCATTGTTAAAATTCTAAATTTTTAACATCAGGGTCAGTTTTAAAAATCATGATTTAAAGAAAAATGATCATGAGTATGTGCCCTAACTTTTCCTATGAAAAAAGTTATGGGTATTTTAGGGATTCTGTCCCCTCCCCCCTAGAAACAACGAAAGCATCATAGAGAAAAGTTCTTCCATGTCTTTGAAACAAGAGTTCCCAGCAATTATTTTAAAAATTTAAATGTAAAGTGTGTAAAATATTGAACTCAAACATATAAATTTAATATTCAAGCTATTTTTTATTTGAAATATTTAAAAATTGTTTAAAATATAAACATTCTGAAAATAAGATATCATGAAATTCAAAAGTTGCAGACAACAATATCTGCATACAGATTACTGCATTTTAGTCCAGACAAGTTAAAACAAAAGTCAAGTCTTAACACCAATTCATAATCATGCAGTTACTAGTACTTTCAGGATCCCCCCCTCTCCTTACGTTTGAGAAAAATTGCTATTGTGGAACTGTTTTTCCATTATAGTTTTGCTGCCATACAACGACAAATTCATCCTTTTAATTTCTTGAAATTACATTTAACACCCCTTAAAAATTAATGGTCTGATTGTTTAGTTATAATATGTTTTAAATAAAGTAAATTACCTGTCCCCCTCCCCTCATAGCAAATGAAGAAATAAATTAGTATTTATGCACCTCTCGTATTCAATGGATTTTTATATTTTTTAATGACAATTGGAAAACAAATCATTATTTGCATGGAAATTTTTTTTTGTCCAGATTCCCTTCCCCCCATCTTAATGACATAACTCGCAACTTTTCCTCAACTTACTGGGGTTCCAAAATTTTAATTCCTAAAAATTTTCTGTCTGTATCACTTTATTAATGCTTAACATTCACATTATGAAAATTAATTCCAGTAAATGAATTTTCTATTTTTGTTTTCTTTTTTTGAAAAAACATAATAAAATCAATAATAGATTTGAATATCTTGTGAGGAATAAATACATAATTGTTGAAAAGAGATAAAAGCTTCTTGTTAGTCAGGTCTGCTAAAAAAACAAGTCCTGCTCTCACTTGTTTAGAAAACAAATAATGGTGCTTTCTTTCTCTACAGGCCTCCCATGGGATACATTTTAGCCTACCCTATAAGAATTGCACTAACAGCACAGAGTGGTTGCTGACTCCCCTGGATAAAAGATAGAATTCTCTGAAAGAACTTTTCTAAAATTTTGTGAAAAGGTTAATATGAAAGAATGAATTGAACTAGAATAGCAATTGGATGTTGACTTATAGGGGGTTCTAGCAAAATGTGTGTCAAGTTAGAAAGGTTTTCGGCCATTGAAGTTAGCATTGGGCAGACCCCAAGAAAAATAAATGTCAAGTTACAAGGATTATCAGTGTGTCCAGTTACTGAAGTCTCATTGTATTTAAACTGGAATATATATAATGTTTATAAATCATTTGTAGAAAATAAAAAGTGGCTTGAAAAAACATACTACCCTTGATAAAACTAATGCAGCAGTTGAAAGAGGAATCAAGAAAAAGAAAGTATTTTAAATAAAAAGTAGTTACCAATCTCACAGTCATAATATAAACAACTAACTATTTATGTAAACCATACAGTTTGCTGATCAGCTGTCATCTAATACCAGCTGTTCCTTTTTGCAAGTAAAGTTCCTTTTTGCAGTAAAGCAACCATAAAGTTAGGGAGGTGACAGGCAAGTATATTAAAAAGAAAACAAAACATCTGAAAAAATTACTAGTGAAGTGTAAAATAAAAATACCTGTCATTTGTACAAATGCCCGGTTATTAGGATCCATTTATGATCATAGAAACACTCAAGATAACAAAACACACTTTTAGGGTCAAATGAGATTGTTGCAAAGCAGGGTTGGCAAAAACCCGGGTTTTTTAAAAAAAGCCCATGGACCCAGGGTTTTTTTAAATAAAACCCAAAAAAAACCCAACTAAAGTTGGGTTTTTTAAAAGAAATGTGGGGTTTTTTTTTCTTTTAGGGAAAATGTGGGGGGTACTTGTAGCATATTGTAGCGTAAGTGTATAGACAAAGTGCAAAAATTGTCTTCGGGTAAAAGAAGCTGGAAAACTAGTTAAAATTCAGCATATTCTGAAGAAAAGTATAAAAGACTACAAAACCCAAGAATGGTGAAGTTTCAGATTTTTTTTAGTTTTCATTATTACCAACAGTTAAGGCAAAGTTACTTCTCGAGTGATAAAATCTATTGTTCGTTTTTAATTACTACATATTTTTTTTTTTGCATTTTACTTTATTGTATATCATTTTGTTATGCAAAACTACTGTAGAACCTCAAGTAGTTTAAATCAGTTTTTACTGAATTCCAGCTTAATCAACACATTTCTTTGAATTGAATGTTGCCTGTTTTTCTACTTCTGTGTACAGAGTAAGAAATATTAAACTTTTTCGAAGATAATGAAAATACTGTACATCCTGTTCTGTTTTCTGTTGACCGTTTGAAAAATCTGTTAATTTCTAAAAATATACCTTGTGTTTATTCAAGATTTGTGACGTGTTGGTTTGCAGAAAATAATTCACCTGAAAGCCTTTTAACTAGAGTAGTTTCCTCTGTACAATCTACAAATATTGAGAAAATCAGACGAGACAGGACTCAGTCAAGATAATTTGAGTTATTTATTGACCAGTTAAAGAAAAAAGTTAAATATATTTATTTAAAATCTTTGAAGTATTTTTTTAATGCTGTTAAGTGTTAAGAAATACTATTAAAGTTCAAAATTCATTTTTTGTGTTCATTGTCTGTGATGAAGAACAAATAAAAAAGAAATTTAAATTATGAAAGTATTTAAATTAATTTTTTTTTAAACTTCTCAGAAAATTTTAAAAAACCCAAAAGTGGGCTAAATAATGGGTTTTTTTAAATGGGTTTTTTCAAAAAAACCCATTGGGTCCAATTCGGCCAACCCTGTTGCAAAGCCTTAATTATAAACATTTTGGGCAATTGTAACCATTTTAAACTCATACCCAATAAATTGCTATGTTAAACCAAATCCAAGTTTCAGTTTGATATTGCATTAGATTAATGAATAAAGTTAAAAGCTCTGAACTCGTATTTATAGGATTTTTAATACTTTGCATAAATTGTCTAATTATAAATTGGAATTAGATGAAAAGTTTTAATTTTTATATTGCCCTGAGTTTAACAATAATTTTTAGTGTGCATAAATTGTTGTAGGAAAATTTCGAATTTCGCGATATTCGATTATTTTTATTGTTTATTTTTAATTTAAATTATTTACAATTCAAAAAAATCTTGAGTATTTAATTGTTTACATTTAAGTTCAAACGCCAATGTATTTCAATATTTAAATTTTCTTTAATGCAATTATTAACTTAGTTTGTAATATTGCGATCAACTTTTTTTCATTTATCAAAATAGGGGGCAGGGGGGCAGAATCCCTCAAAGTCCCCTAAAGATTTCTATTTTATATGTTAGCACACATGTTAATGATCATTAAAAAAAATATTTAAATTATTTTAATTTAGACCCTCATGCCAAAATTTAAAAATTTTGACTATCATTTTTTTATTGAAAAAAATTAAAAATTTTCAGTTTGTTAATTTTTTTTAATTGCTGAATATAAATTTAGATTTTTGACATATTTTTTTCTGAAATACTTGAAATCTTAATATATAATATAAAAATTTTCCAAATTTTTTTATCTTTAGTTTTTGAGAAATAATTTTTTTTTGCAAACAGCTGCTGTTGATTCTCAGAGAACTGTAAAAGACAACTAACGCAAAATCGCAAAACTTTGAAGGGCCAAAAAATGAAAACTATTTTTAATAGAGAAGAAATACTTTAGGAGGTTACTTAGGATTATGAAAAGTAGAAGTATACAAAGTTTCATTGGAATTTGAGATGGTGGGTGTTGGAGTGTGGTTGAATTGACATGGAATGACCCAACATAAATTAACTTCATGCTCTGTTTATAAAAAGGAGCTGGCTATGAGTCTTTTGGCAGGCAATAATTTTTCTCTAATTCTTTGCAGAGTATTAACGCATCCATGATCACTTGCGTCATTTCCATGATGGAATCTTCCCTCACTAACAAATCAGAAAGATTATTTCTATTGTCAAGGAATGGCCCAAAATTTTCAGTGAACGTTTTTGGTTGTGCATCACAGACGTCGGTATCCTCGTTGGTTTTGACCTCCTTTGTCACTCTTAAAGCTCTTCTTCCAGTGAGTTCTGAACTGTGAGAGTTTATAACTTTACTTCTGGAAAGAGCTCTGGAACCAATCACATAAAATGTCTCCAATGGCCCAAGCTCTATTATTAGCACGCCAAAATGCAGTAGATTGCGCATAATCTGCAATCTTTAGGTGTTCGGATTTTGAAAGAGGGAAAAAATTAATTTGTTTGCATTGCTGCGTCGGCTTAAAACCGAAACTCATCCACGTAAAATAAAGGTGTCAAATCTTAAACCGCTTAAAATAAACTTGCTAAAACGAGGGTCTACTGTACTTGATTCGCCGATAATTGCATGCTGTGTTTGAAGTTTCAATCCTTCTGCATCCTAAATGCTTTCCAATTATTTTGGAAGTTTAAAGTAATTTTAGACTATACTACTTAAAACAACTTATTGTTTGCTTTATTTTAATTGTTAAAGTATTAGGTTTTTTTAAAACTATTCAGCAATTTTTTTTTAGATCTACAGTTTTAGAAGAAATTTTGAAACTACATAATGCATTGAAATTCAGTTTTCAAAGAGGTAAACAAGTGGTTTTTATAAGAAATTGCTTCTGACATTATTAGTCTACAAAATTTTGAGAACTGTGAGGATTAAAATTATTTTGTCATATATTTGATCCGATTCCTTAATCTGTGCGATGTCTCAAGCTCCTGTTTTGGATTGGAAACATGCTAACATGAAACAGGAGTTTCGTCAAAAATTGCCTCTGTGTTTGAGGTTTGAATCAAATACAAATGTGACGACCAGCAACAGGCTCTAGGCCCAGCTAGGCTGGTCCTAGTCGATTAATTAGTCCCCAATGAAGATCAATGGCCCTCTTAAAGCCATGGGCGGATTTATGGGGGGTCAGAGGGGGGCAATGCCCCCCCCCCCAGTTTTGGGAGGACTTTATGTAGTAACAACACATTTTCCAAAAATTAAAAAAAAAATCATTATTTTTTCGTTTTTGAATAGTTTAGAAGAGCATGGGTGAATTTATAGGGGGGGGCAAAGGGGACAATGCTCCCCAGTTTTGGAGGAGTTTATATAGTAACAACTTATCTTCCAAAATCTTATAACAAAAAAAATCATGATTTTTTTCTTTTTTGAATAGGAAATTAAAGTTTATTTTTTCTTTTAAACTTAAAATAGCCGTTTCTTACAAAGTTTGAACAATACTGTACAAGTGTATAATCTACTACTCAATTTCAGAGGCTGGAAAGTGCAAATTATTGATAGGTTCTAAAATCCTTGAAAAGAATTGGCGCAGTATAGCCTACAAGGGCTCTTGAACCAAAAACCTAATCTAACCAACCAAACCTTAAAAATAATTAGACAAGTCTTTGAAACTCCTAAGAAGTATTAACTTGCATCACAAAGCACTTTTAAAGCGTAAAACTTTTAAAAAAAAAATGATTTGCCTATTATTTCCAATTAACCCTTATAAGACTTCAAAATACAGAATTTTATATCCATTTTAGATAATTTCCTCCGGGAGAGTAACCCCCGGGCCCCCTAAAACTGGAGATATTCTATATCCCTCTTAAAAGGGAGCACTGCGTTACCCTCTTAATACCAGTCCCCTCTCTTTTAAGGTCAATTTAAAAAGGACATCATGATTACACACAGTAATGAAAACGACACATAAAAAAGTAAAGAATGGCCTTACGCATCACAGAAAACAGACAAAAATATGGGAGGGGGGAGGGCAATTAAAAATGTTGCTCCAAAAAAAATAATAAAAATCCTGCCCCCCCAGGAACTCAGTCCTAAATCCGCCTATGCTTAAAGCTATCCACTCCCTTGCTCATTACCGCCTCTTCCGGTAAGCTATTCCAAGTGCCCACGACCCTGCTAAAGTAGTAGTTTTTCCTGATTTCCAAGTTAGCCTGAGATTTAAATAGCTTAAAACAATGACCCCTTGTCCTGCTTTCCCCGCAAAAATTTAATCCATTTAAATCTTTCATTTTGATAAATTTAAATAACTGAATCATGTCCCCTCTGACTCTCCTTTGCTCCAGTCTATACATGTTAAGCCTATTAAGTCTGGTATCATAATCTAAATCTGAGAGTCCCCTTACCAATTTAGTTACCCTTCTTTGAACCCTTTCCAATACAAAAATATCTTTCTTCAGATAAGGCGACCAAAACTGAACAGCATACTCCAAATGAGGTTTTACTAAACTCCTATATAAAGGCAGAAGAACTTTTTTAGATTTGTTTGAAATAGATCTATTGATAAACCCAAGCATTTTGTTGGCTTTGTTACTAGCAATACTGCACTGTTGACTAAACTTGAAGTCCTGATTTATAAAGACACCCAGATCCATAACATTTTCTGCCTGTGACTGAACCCTGTAAACGATATCTCATACGTTTATTTCCATGACCTAAGTGTAGCACTTGACATTTCCCTACATTAACTGCCATACCCCATTTATCTGCCCACTTAGTAATATGATCTAAATCCTCTTGCAGCTGTTTTACTTGATCTTCATTTTCGACAATCCCCATAACTTTTACATCGTCAGCAAAACAATTCATGCTTCCAGAAATATTTTCATTGTCATTCAAAATATAATAAAAAAAGAGGCCCTAACACTGATCCCTGAGGAACCCCACTTAAAACATCACTCCAATTAGAATGATTTCCTCTCACAACTACTCTTTGCTTCCTACCAGTAAGCCAATTTCTAACCCAAAGCAAAGTTTTTCCTCCTATTCCTATGTCAGCTAACTTGCTGAGAAGAGCAACGTGCGGTACCTTGTCAAAAGCTTTTTGAAAATCAGTATAAACAACATCCACACATTTTTTGTTATCTAAAGCTGAGGTAACCTTGTCGTAGAAATGCAATAAATTAGTAGTACAGGATTTACCTTTCCTGAAACCATACTGCAAACTAGTCAACAGACTATTAGTCTCTAAGAACATCATGATCTTAATTTTGATCAAAGTTTCGAAAATCTTACAAATCACCGAAGTCAAACTTACAGGTCTATAATTCCCAGCAATACCTTTAGACCCCTTCTTGAAGAGTGGCGTTATGTTAGCCAGCTTCCAGTCCTCTGGCACTGTCCCCGAGTTATAAGAAGCATTGAAAATATTCAAAATAACATCCACTAATTCCTCTGCACATTCAACTAAAATTTTTGGATAAATATTATCTGGTCCCGGAGCTTTAGTTGCTTTAATCTTTTTCGAATGAAATAAAACCTCCTCCCTGGAAAATTTTGCATCCTGCAAATATTTAAATTATTGTGACTGTTAGAAGTTATGACGTTAGGTTTTTACATCTTAAAAGTTTTTTAATTTGATTTTTATTATTAAATTAGTTTTAATTTGTGAATTTATTTAAAGTGGTTTTTCCCCCCTTTCTAAAGTATTTTGTTCTAATAATTATAAACTAAATTTAGTAACTCTTAAATTCCAAAAGATTTTAAAAACAAACTTGCATGTTCTATATTCTACTGGGAAATTATTCAAATTTTAGAGTTTCTTCAATTTTGCAAAGTTTCTGAAGTAAATAATTAGATATGTTGCAAATTGATACTATTTGTAAGAAACAATCTGTAACAGCAAATAAGAAATAATGAGATCAAGATTTCTTTTGATTGATCAAACATGGAATTGCTTGTTACCTTAAATAATGATTGCTATGACACTTTTATATTGTTCAATTCAGACTTCAGGAGTTTCCTTTGTAGAAATATAGTGCTCACAGAGACTTAACTTGCAATTATAGACATAAAATGAGACATTTAACTAAAATGAAATGTAAGACATTAAACAGTATTTGTAGTTTAAAATTATATTTAGCTCTTTTTACTTGCAATTTCATCTTTAGTATGGCAGGAAATGTGTTCATATTTGCTTCAATGTATTTTACTTCGGTAAATTTTGAATGCATATTGCATAATTTGATCTTTTATTTTTCAAAAACCCACTCTGGAAATTTCCTGACAATTCTCTCTGTCAGATCACTGCATATTTTCCTAAATATAAGATAAGTAAAGCTCTGGACTGTTTAAGTAGTCCATAGCGGCATCGCTAGACCCCTGGATGTAATTTTCATTCTAAAAGAAGTTTCAAATCTTTTATTCTGCTTGTGAAGTATGCTGTCATGGAAAGATTAAGGACCAGTATCTGCAAATTTTTGAAAAATTTATGCTTTGTCATTTATTTGATGGCACTTTATCGTACGAACTTGCTAATTTGGTGTCTGCTGAAAGTGTAGCACAAAAAAAAAAAAAAAAAAAAACAAATTTCCCACTTCTCCATATTTTTGCTACTAAGGAATCCAAAACTTCTTTAAATATCTGAAATCATTTTCTGCCGATCCTGTCCTTTACATTCCTGTGGCAGTTCTTGTTTGGGAAGTTGAACCAAGTTCTTACAATGTTTATTTTTCTACAGGGCGCATCTGCAGCTCAATAATTACGAGATACAGCAGGGGGTATATCTGAAAGTGGACAACCTCATGGATACTGGGCGTGGAAGAGGACCTCGGGGTAGGGGTGGCCCGAGGCCTTTCAATGGTGCAGGCATGCCATACAGATCTGCAGACTTTCCTCTAAGGTAACGTGTTTGATTATAAATTGAAAACTTTTTTTCATAGATTTCCAGTTGGTTTTTGTACACAGATTTCCGTACCTTTTTGTTTTTATTACAGTTGAATGGTATGAAACATAGTAGGATCAATTGATAAATAGAAACAAACTGAATTGAGTATTTCAGAAATGGCTTAAGTCCAATGGAATTCCATTGAACTTACGTTCTTTCTGAAATAATCAATTAAACTGTACTAAAGCTTGACTGCGGAGAGAAGGTAGATGGCCTTGAAGCAGAAACATTTGTATCATTCGCCATACATTGCTTGATATTTTGTAATAAATGGGATCAGTGAGAACATCTCTTGCTTCTCATTCCTTTTTTTTTTTTGGGCTGATTCTACCTATTGGAAAAGATACAAATTCGTGGTCAAGCTTTATTTCATTTTCACTTACCCACAGTTTAGTTTCAAGAACTGCGACAAGTGTGGTAAAGCTTGACCTCGGAGAGATGCCGGATGGCCTTGAAGCAGAAACATCACTTTTGTCTTTTCCAATAGGTAGAATCGGCCAGAAAGTGCCATGTAGTAAGAGGCACGTTGTCGCTGATCCTATTTATTACAAAATAACTAAAAACCCAATTTGGAAGAGAGATCCTGAATGTTCCGCGTGTTTCCGAACGATGGTGTAGGCCTCATCATTGTTTGAAGATGAATACTGATCTTAATTTTTCTCTTCAGCAGATCTACAAATGCAAAGTAACTGTATTCAATTAGTTTTACCTTTCATGTGGAAAGTTACAAAAAAAATTAAGAATTTTACCCTTTTCAGTTTTCAGCCATTTTTTATGGGCTGTTTCTATTTATCTCATAAAATTGTTCTCTGAGGAAAAATTTTATTCTTCCTATTTTTGGTTGATTAAATTTTGATTTGAATTACTTTTGTGGATTTTCCATAAATCCAGCTCATAATTTATTTTTTTACTTTCTATTTATTTTCAGATTTTTTTAAAACTCTTTTTAGATTGGATTTTTAGGGCTTAGTGGGTCTCAGATTGAGTATTGTTAACAAACACAGACTAAGATACACAGTGTATTCCAGAACTCTCATCAGGTATGGTTTGGGAGTTGAAATGAAAAATTAAGAAGTTGATATTACCTGCTGAAAGATAACTAGTTTTAACTATGGGATATCTTCAGACAAGGACATTCTCTTGTTCAATAGACGAAGATTATGTGTTCATGAGAGCCATCTCTCATGTGATTTTAGAGAATTAAGATACAGAATAAGTCATTAATCATTCATCTTGACATATTAAGGCTTAAGATTTTGATGTTGCCAAAGGTTCATATTTAAAAACTAATAAAGCAAATTTAAATAGCTCTGTTTGACTGTTTGTAATATTTATTTATCAGATGATAAACATTGTATATTCTGCATTTATATATAATTTAAATCTTCATTGTTTAATATTTCCTTTAGATGGGTTACTCTAAACCTCTGAGAGAATTTTGTATTGATAAACTACTAATGATTTGATGCGTTTTTTAATATCAATTTCATTTTAAAATTCCAAACATTGAATTCAACTTAGTTTTGAACTTTAATTTACAGTTACCTTACAGTCAATAGAGGTTATTTTTCAAAGTGTGATGATTTGACTCGAATTTTGTTTGTGCTTAGAAAAAAAATATGCAATAGCTTCATTTTGTTGTGTCACTGAGAGAATTTCAAGTTTTCATGCAACATTAAATTTTTTATTGTAGAATTCTAGTCTTAAGCGACATGGTTGGTGCTATCATTGGTAGAGCAGGTGGTACCATCAGACAAATAACTCAACAGTCACGAGCAAGGTAAGTTGTATGCAGCATTTTCATACTTGATGATGCTCTTTTTAAAAAATTTTGGGAGATAAATGCTTTTCTTGACATCAGACAGAAATCTAATGAATATGTTATATTTTTGAAAAATATATTGTCATATTTTGATTTAATCATTGAAAAGAGCAGACAAAAATAGGTCCTGGTCATATTTTGATTTTATTATTGAAAAAGACTAATTCTTCAGGTTCAGACAAATCATGTCTAAGCTCCCGGTTTAATTATTTATTTTCTAGATTGTTGTAAATCCCTTGTAACCTATGTAACATAATGTTTGCTCTAGAGTGAAAGGCTGTAAGGCTGGAAATATTTTCATAACTGCATTAATGGCTAACTCAAACATATTTGCTGAACCCTTGTCTCTAGTTAGATGCTTTGGTTCTAAGCATAACATTGTGGAGAATCATTTTTCTAAAAATCATTTTAAATTTTGCTAAGACTGGAAGGATGAAAGTAGTTGTTCATAAACAAAATAGTTTTTTTTTTCAATTTTGCTCTGTGAGTGTTCAAAACGATTCCAAAAAAAAAAAAAGTTGCAATACTTAAAAGTTTAAAAAATAAAATTAATAGCACAGGACATAAACAAGAGCAGCAGGATGCACCAATAAAGTTATCAATTTTGGAAAATTTCAATGTCTTGTTTAGTTGTCACCATAATTGTACAAGTAAATAGAATTTTGTTGGAAATTTCACCAGAAAGGCGTCTGCAAAGGATGTGAAGGCAATCACATTGTGCGAATCTTGTGTATAGAACACCTGGCAGTGGATAAAATTAAATAAATTAAATAAGATTTTTCATTTCTTCATTCATTGTTATTTTAAATTGAAAGTTGGTTTCACAAATTATTTCTCACAATAGGTATAGTATTGTTAAATCCAATCATCAATAAAAATAGTCGGTGGTCACTGGAGTTAAATTACCATATATTTCTGTTTTAAATTTTCATAAGAAATCAAGCTTATTGTAAATCATTTATATATTTTAAGTGTCTTCTAACAAAGTTTGAAAGTTTGCTTAAGAACATGAATGTGTGTGCAAGTATATGCTGCTCTACAGATTTCTACAGATATATTTTTTTACACTTGAAGCAACTATTGTTAACTATGTTCTAATAAAGCCAAGTAGATTTTGAAAACTGGTTCAATGCTCATAGATTTATGAATAAAGATAATTGCAGCTATTTTTTTCCTATTGTTATAAAGTAATTTAGGTCTGTTAATCCAGTATGAAGATTTGATTTGTTGATGGGCAAACCAATAAACTGCCAAAGGTTTCAGTAATGATGATATTATTAAACTTTTTCTGAAAAATAACGAGCTATCCTATTGCACTATAAAAATGAAATTTAAAAATCTGATACTTCCCTATTTCACATTGGAATTAATTCAAGTATAAATGTTGCATTTTATAGAGTTGAATTGTGTTTGTTAAAATATTTCTTTATGCTAAACTTAAAAACGTTAAAAAGAAAGAAAAAGTTCATTTAAGAAAATGTAAACATTAAAAAATAATGCCATCTCCAAACAGTTAGGATATCTTACTGTTTCAAATAAATTTCACTTATTCAATATTTGTATTATAGAGTAGACGTTCATCGCAAAGAAAATGCTGGCTCTCCTGAAAAGGTATTACTAATTTATGTAACCAAATAAAATTTAAAACCTTTCTGATAGCTAAATTATTTCTTCTATAAATATTACAATAGGGAAGTATTATTAGACTTTTGATTCACCTTAACAATATTTGACCAAAGCATAGTTTTTAAATAAAAACTTTTGCATTATATAAATTTCACAAATAAAAGCTGCCATTCTGTTTGTTTTGTATAACAAGTGCCACATTGCAATAACTTTATGAATAAAAGTAAGAAAATGAATTGATTTTCACAGTATATTACTTGCGTTTTATAGGTCATCACAATTTATGGAACTCCAGAGAATTGTTCTACTGCTTGTCAGAAAATAATGGAAATAATGCAGCAAGAGTCCAACACTACAAACCGGGGGTAAGCTTTAGTTTAATTACCTCATTAATTCCTTCAATATTCATATTGTAATTTTGTAATCGAAGATTTAATGAAGTTCTGTTTTAGAAAATTTTTCTTTGAAGAATGTGGTAATCTGTTTAAAAGTTAAGGGTAAAAATGCCTGTAATTCTATTACTTTAGAGAAATATTTCATCAGATTTTTTTCTTACGGGCCCCTTTTGGCTATGTGCTATTGCTAGGTTAAATTGCTTAGAATATTTCGTAAATGTGTATGCTGTCTTGTATTGTCATTCTATCACAGTTGAGATAAATATCAGATACTACTTATATTGCTATTTCTCTTTGTCGACCCTGATTAAAGTTAACAATTTTTTATTTTACAAAGAACAACAATCAAACTTGCATGCATGAAATGCCAAAAATTCGTGAATTTGTTCATATAATAATCACGAAAAGTAAAATTGTGAACAAAATGTAGAGATGCATGTTTTGTTATTAAACCACACCTTGTAATCTAATTATAGAGAAAAAAAATTAACTCTCTTTTTTAAATTTAACATTTTTGGAAAAAAGAATTTATATTTTATATGCAGTAAATTATCACCCATTAGCCAGGGCTAAAGCAGAAATACATGAAATACACCACCAGCTCAGTCAATTCCAGCCGAGGACTGCAGTTTCGTGCTTATTAGCACTCATCAGCCCGGCATAGGAAAGTGACTGAGCTAGAATTTCAGCTATTAGGCTTTCTACAAGCGTATAAATATGTAGAATAATTTCTGAAGGAAAAGTTTCAGTATTCAACCATGAAAGTTTTTACGTATGAACTCGGAAATTTTCGTTTGACAACACTTGCATTTTAATGCATGCATAATGCGTGAAACTTTTTTAATGAAGTAAATATCAAACCAAACTTAACCGCCGAAGTGTTATAGTTTAAGCCATGATTTCATACTAACCATGGTCGTATGAGGCGTTCAAGGGTAGTGCAGTCAACAGCACAGATTTCTTGCAGAACCTTGGTTGAGAAATGCTATTCTAGGTGTATCGATATATCCACATGTGGTCGGGTTGAAAAAAAAACTCAATATTCATTTAAGGGGCGAGCATAATAGAAGTTAAGGCTGATTTTTAGGTCAAAATTTTTTTGTGAATACAATACTTTTACTTTGTAAAAGGAAGTAAAAATTAGCAGCCTCTTTATTTTTGGGCTTGTTATTTTATTCATCATTACTTAATCATAGCAATAATTCACTGAAGGCTTTCAACACAGAAATTTCGTTTCTGAGTTAAAATTAATTGTAATATTCAGTTTTTATTCTGAGTTTACCAAAAGTTGTGAAATTGATGTTTAAAGATATCAGGAATGTTAGAGTAACTATTAAAATGTCATTTACAGGGAGATTCCTCTCAAAATTCTTGCTCACAATAACTTGATCGGAAGAATCATTGGAAAAAATGGAAGCACAATAAAAAGAATCATGGAACAAACTGAAACGAAAGTAACGGTGTCTAGGTATGTATGTTTCATCTATCCCTTAAATTTTTAATTAACAGGGTTTATCTGTAAAACATAGTAACTGCAGTACAACCAGATTTATTTATTTTTTTAGTGGACATACATACTTATATATAACATCTCGCAGCCTGGCAAGAAAAGTGACACAACGGAAAATTTGGAGAAAATGTACCAGCTAGTGATTTAAAATCTAAATTTAAGGCTCTTTCTTGCCATAAAACTCACACAAAGTTGACTAACATAACTGGTGTGTGGTGGCGTGAAAACGATGTTATCGATAATGACACATGATTAAAATTTCATAATTTAGAAAAAACTTTAAGTATGCATTATAAATTTTTTGCAGGTAACATAATACTAAAGACAAAAATCATTTAAATCTACTATTGCATAAAACCTTTATTTTCTCAAATGCTTCTTTTTTTTTAGCTGTCCCATACCTTGCTGGGATGCAATATGTTGTGAATTTGTGGATTTAATCATTCAGTAATTCTTAAGCTTGTATACTTTTTGTACTTAAACAAAATTCTTAAATCATCAGTTGGAGCCATGGGTTCTAGAGTAGGGCTCTAAAATTTCTAGGATGTTTTGCCCCTCCATTGTAGAATTGTATAATCTTTTATAATATATGAATTACTGCCTTGAAAGTGAATTTCTGCAAAGTTTTGAATATCTTAAATATAGTAGGTAGGGGGAACCCTGGAGTATCTATCTTAAATATCTTGGAAGTTTGTTAATTAATTGCAGCGTGATAAAGTAACTTTCTTTTCCTTCAGCAACATCCACGACATCAGCAGTTTCAACCTAGAACGAATCATCACCATAAAAGGCAAACTCGAAAGCATTGCCCGTGCCGAAAAAATGGTCAGCACCAAGCTGCGACAGAGTTACGAGAATGATCTCGCCGCCCTGGCTTCACAGACATACATGTATCCTGGTGTGCATCCCATGGCTATGATGTCAACTACCTGTTCTCCACCCGGGATGGTCCCTCCTCCTGGGCCCCAAAGGGGACCTTATGGTGGCCCCATGTATCACGGGGCACCCCCTTGTATGCCCCCTATGGCGCCCTTCCCTCCCGCAGGTGCCTTTCCACCCTCAATGGATGTGCAGAAGGAAACAGTGTTTGTATTTGTCCCCAATTCATCTGTGGGAGCCATCATCGGAACTGGTGGAAGCACAATTCGAGACATGATCAGCTCGTCGGGTGCCAGCATAAAGGCAAGAATTTTTTTACTAATCTTTCATTTATTAGGAACCAAAAAAAGTTTAATGCAGTACTAGCTTGTATTTCTGTTATTAATTATGCTTGTGATTTTTCTAGAAATTAGCAGAGCTCCATGAATTTCTTTTTTCAGAACTGTGAAATTCTGCTTTTGTGTTGGTTCAATTTAAATAGCAGTACCCACACTGCGATGCCTGTGCTAACAATTTAAAGGAAATCTGTTGAATTTAAAAAAAATCCACACCACCCCCTCTTCCCACTAATTCATGCGGTGCAATATTTATTTAGTTAAAATTAAGCTTATTTGTGTTTTAAATATTTTGCTCAAGTAGTCGAGTGCATGCGAGGCAAAGTGAAATAGCTTCTTTCATTTACTCAATCTTTTCCTAAAACAAGTACACATATTTATGCATTAATTGATTTATTTACATTCCTTCCTTCAGTAATTCACTTATTTTGTCATTCATTATATTTTCTTATTCATTCATTTTTTTATTTGCTCATCTATTTTTCTTCATATTAATTAATTTAATTATTTATTTTCTTTATATTCATTCAAATCTTATTTACTGATTCATTTGATCAAAAATACGTTTTACAATCAATTAGAAAATATTTCATTATAAAAATATTTCTTTTATCACTTTGCCTCATAGGGGGAAAAAAAGTTTTGTTCTGTAATTTTCAAAACAAATTTCCAGTTTTTTCGTTTTGAAAAAGCTTGTTCACTTTGCCCCACATTCCCTTACTAGCTATAAAGTAGCATATTGTTTTTTGTTCAGCAAAAACAGACAAGAAAACACCACTTTTGTAAGCCTATTGCATGTATTTCATACATTAGTTAATTAGCAGAATTTTCTGCTACTCTTATTGTAAATCCTAATTTTACGTTAATGAATTGGCTATATTTATGTAGAGGAAATCTGGACATGACTTCTATTATTAGCTATGTAACCAAGAAATATTTTTTGGAATATTTTTTGTGCTAGCACTATTCCAAAAAGATTAAATCAATAGGGATATTTTTAAAAGTTGAACAATGAAGCAGAATTTCATTAAGCTTTTTGGTGGAATAGTTTTAATTTGTTTTATGATTATCTGTACTTATAAATTTTAAATGTAAGTTAGAAAAGGACAAATGTTTGTAATGTGTGACAAATATCAAGGAAGATCTTAAGCCACTTAGCTGACTGAAGTTTTCAGGAGTTTTTTATGCATCTTTTACAGGTGATTCAGCCAAACAAAGATGATCCAGTAGAGAAATTAAATGAAAGAAAAGTATGCATAACAGGTCCTGCTGAAGCACAGTGGAAGGTACATGCTTTAAATTGTATTGTTATGGTCCAAGTTAACTTTCATTAAAACGATTCACTAGTTGTAGGATATCCTACAGTATAAAATGTAGATGCAGCTTTAGCCTCTAGTGTCGTCGAAAATATTCAAGTCTTATTTTGTCTATAACTAAGTCATTTTTAGATATTGTTCCATGTAGTGAATCAATTTTTTTGTGAAGAGTTCAATTTATAAATCTGTCATATTTACATCTACATTTAAGGCTTGAGGGCTTTAATTCCATGTTGACATTTTTTAACAAATTGTAGACTGATGAAAAATCACCATATTTTCTCATTTTTCCACTTGATTATATACAAGCATCACTAGGCATTCAGTGTACATTGGTACCTCTCATGGCCATCTCTAAAGCAGGGTTAGTCTATTTTGCTGGGAAAATGGTGTGTTTGCTGGGACAGAGGCAAAAACTAGAAACACTGCAGGGAAAATGGAAAATTGCTGGATTTTCAAATGTTCACAAAAACAGAATAATTTTGTTTATAATTAAATTGAGAATTTTAATCAAAACAGATTGTTTTTATTAATGTTAATTTGATAGTTAATATAATTTAAAGTGATGCTCAAACTGAACTCAAAAGAAATAGATAACCTTTTAAAACTTGAATTTTGGTTTGCAATTTTGGAAAAAACTGCTCCGATGTTCAATTTAATTTGAAATAAATTAACTATTTTGTGTTATTTTTACTAACAAAATTTGTTTAATATGAATTTTTTTTTCTTGCTATATTTCACATATTAATCAGTTATTTTCTTCAAATTGCTAATATTCTGATAACGTAGCCCAACTAGTATTACTTCTGTTAGAAATGAACTAAGAGATAAGAATTAATTAGTTCAATAATTTAACCCAAAGTCATTGAATCATTTTGTTATTTCCTCTCTGCTTTCTTCTGAACTGCATCCATAGTATTTAAAAAGCATTTTACCAAAACAGAACATTTAGATTATTGTTTCAATGATGTATTGAATAGTTTAAGTTTAAAAACATTTCAGTATAACATTATTAGATTGGAGTTAAAATTACTAAGATTTATTAAATCGGCTGTATCCAATCCCCTAAATCAGTGGTTCCCAACCCATGGACCGCGAGCAGCATGTTACTGGACCGTAGACACTGGTCAATAATCTGAAACATCAAGATAACTCATGGTCTCCCAGTATTTCTGTTTTTGTGAAAATTCATTTTTGATGTACCGTCACTTTCACTCGATCTCTCTCTGACTCATCGCCAGTAAGGAGCTTTAAGATTAAGATTTTTCATTTTTCTTAGGAATTTCCCCTATAATTGAAGATGAAATCTAATGAATCAGAAATTCCTTTAAAGATAAATTCTAAAGAAACTATTAGTTTCATGTTAAAACTGCTCCTCTGTTGAACTTGCATGACTAACCCATAGACTAATAATAAGAGTAGACCGAGCTATGGCAACCCTTTTGCTGCTCATAAACCAAACCATGGAACTGGTGGATATCCTAGCAACAGCGCGCTTTGATCGTAGCATACGATCAACGCCCGCGAGAAAATAAATAGAATTGATGGAACGCGGAATATTTATGGAGTCCGATTTGTAAATTTGTTATTCTAAGTTGTGAATATTTTGTTAATGTAGTGAGTTTTTTCGTTTAGATCGTATTGTGCATTTTCTTTAGTCAATTTCAATAACTCTATAAGCAATTAAAGATGCAAGCGCCCAAAAAGAATCGGCAAATGGTAAGATTTTTACCTAAAATTTCAATTTAAGATACCGATTAGTACATTTTTGCGTTAACGCAAAACGTTTACGCCAACGCTGACGTAGCAGTTCCGAATGAAATAAAAGTTACTGAAAGCTGTGATCAAAAACTAATTACTAATGTCAAAATAATGCATAACTAAAAGAAAAACAGTTCAATCTCTGCACCTGGAAAAAAATTATAATGAAAATACATTACGTCTTAAAATACATGTTGAGTGCCAAACTATAGATAATGTTGCCATCTAGCAACCATGCCGCCACAGTTTTCGCTAAGCCTTCCACCAAGCCATCCATGAACCAATTTTTTCATCAGCAAGTCTGGGAAAGCTCGGTCTACTCTTATTATTAGTCTATGGACTAACCAGTTAATTGAGACACTTCAGGGGCTTTTCGACCACCTATGTATTAGAAATGAGGCTTTTCATTGATTTTTTTAAGTAATGTAGAAATGCATCGAATACTGCGATTTATTTGAGACTAAAACTATCCACTTTTAATATAGATATCAAATTCCTCATAGAGGAAAAAGCGTTGAAAATGCCATGCAATTTTAACTTTGACTTTTACACTTAAGCACAGTTATATGAGCAGACTAGCTGCTTTGTCCAGTCTATTTTGAAAACAAAAATTGTGTCAAGTGACGTATATTCAACAATCAGGCATAAATAAAAGAAAAAAAATCATGCTAAATTTCAACTCCAAACAATGACGACAGATATTAAAATACTTTTAAGAAATTAAAATAAAATGAGAAAGATGAATTTAAAAAGCGTAACTATGGTAACACAAAATAAAATAAGTTTCAGAATTGAATATGAAAAAGATAGAAACAATGGATTCAAAAAGCGTTACCGTGGAAACGCAAAATAAAATGGTTAAAAACTTGAATAGAGAACAGATTTTTTGTACTTCATTTAATTCGCTTGTAACTTTTTTTCTAATGGAGATAGAAAATTAAACTTCCGACCATAGGTCGAGTTAGATCTGGAGTAAAAAAGATAGCTCTTTTCAATGGTGTCAAAACAAAAGCTGTGGGACAATTCCTTCACTTTTTATTGATTTATTTAATGAAGAAAATACGTAAATTTCAGCTAAGCCTAAAAAAATTCGAGCTAAAATGCTAATAACTCCCGCCGTAATAAAGTTAGAGCATTCAAACAAATTGCGTAGAACGCGGAAAATTCTACCCTTTCCAACGATATATAATATTACTAATTGCGAGTAATTTTTAACCCCCATATTCTGGAATTTGTGAAAATTGGGCCTAAATTGGAATAAAAAAAGAACTATTCATCGAATTTTTTTTCGAACTGGTCTGCAAACCTTCTCAGGACCTAAAGGAACAAATTGTGAAAATTTCAGCGAAATCGGCCGGGTAGTTCTCGAGTTTTGAGAGTTCAAACAAACAGACGTTTTTTGGACACTTCATTTTATACTATGTAGAGAAGAGCAGATACCCCCTCCCCCCCCCCCCCCCCGAAAATAAAAACTATTACTAACACAAAAAAAATTGACATTTGTGCAACCAAAACTCAAGGAGATAAACCAGTTTAAAGTTTTAAGGGACCATGCAGAAGATGAGTTTGGAACTTATCGCTCTTTCAGAAGAATGACAGGTCGTCAAAGTAAGAAAAAGAAGGAATTTACATTTTTCATTGCTATTCAAAAAAAAATCCAAATGTTATGCCGTGATACGCAAAAACACACTATAAAACCTCGAATAATTTGAAAAATCACTCTATGCACACATAATTTTAACACTTTAAAACTTGAATATTATAGCCTAAATTTACTGCCCAATTTCAAAACCAGAGGCTATTATTTGAGTGTTGACTGAAATTTCTCTATTAGATCATGTATGCGGAACAATGCCTTGATACTTTATGTGGTAAAAATATTTTCTATAACTTTGTGAAGTAATGTTAATAAAAATGAACAGAAAGTTAATTGTACTGCACTTTATTTAGGCTCAATTCATGATTTTCAAGAAAGTAGGTTTTGAGGGATATCCTGGACCACAGGATGCTACTTTGAAGGTTGAAATCTTTGTTCCCACAAATCAAGTTGGACGCATTATTGGCAAGGGAGGGCAAACCGTAAGTTGTTTTAATAAATATTCTTGTTTAGTTGCCTGACAATTCTTACAGGTTTTTTTGATTGAAGACTGATTTTTCTTTTCGGAAATTTTTAAATCTGCTTTTCCGGGGAAGATAATAACTATGACACATCCATTCTGAAACTAAAACACCAAAATTATTTGTATTCCTTGCATTTCAAAGTCAAATCAGTATTAAACTTCTGTAAAAAGGTCTATTAAGCAGATCAAAAGATATGAAGCTTTAAAATGACAGTAACAGTAAGTACACAGGAGTGCATTCAAGGGAGGCTTGAATGGTTCACTTGTCTAGCCCTTTCAGACGTGGTGTCCAGATACTCAGGGTTGCCCTACTTCCTGGATTTTAAGGGTGCTCTTCACTGAGAGTCTGAAAGATTCGGATCTAATGTTAACCTACGGAGAAAGTTGGAGCTTGTTTTACAAATTCCTGTGAAGTTTTCGGATCCGGTTTTTTTTCTGAGTATTTTTCAAGACCATGTCTGTTTCTTTTAGTTTTTACTTTTTTGATGTGTCCATTCTCCGATTTTTTAAAATTCGAGAAAAAATGAATTTCTTCGAAAACGAGGTACTGTTGGACATTTCGCTCTGTAAAACATCTGCAACTCGTGCTATCGAAATTTTAAGAATGCCCTGACACGCAAAATATTTCCAGCTCTCTTTTGAGATCTTGTTTGAAATAATGCGACCATTTTTTAAACAAATATCATGTTCTAACTATTGAAAAAAATTTCAAAATACGTTCACTTTTTGCATTCGCCCCGCCCTTTATTAGAAACCTCCCCTTTTTGAGGGGTAAGCACAGACTTAAGGGGTAAGTGCTAATGGGGTGTAAGATTTATTACCCTCTCATTAGTTCCCCTCAATGACCTCCGCTGGACGTCCTTTCTTCTTTCCTCTTTTCCTATAAGGCTTTCGTGAAGAATCAAGTGCTTTTGAAAGTGAATCCATGTAGATGCGTGCTATTAGCTGTTAAATTCGCAACATCTGCTTTTTTTCAAATTTGTGGTTTGAAAAGAAATAGATTTGAAAGGAATATTTCTGAGTCAAATTGTTTATTTACAATATAATGAACATTGTTACAATGCTGTCGAATGCGAAAAGTTGACATTTTTCCCTTCCAGTAGAAAAATATTTTTATATATAGATTAAATCGTATTCCAGATACTGGGTATTTTGCATCGTTTTACATGTGTTTTATGTTACTACAAATGGTACACACATAAAGTGCTTTCCACAGCTCAACAAACATTTTTGAAAATTATTTGTGTCTTTAAGAGCCAGACTCGTCAAATTTCTTTAGAAGGTTTGGGAGGTGGAAAATTCAATTGCGGAAAACATTCCGTACACCAACATACTCATTAAACACATAGAAAATCATGAAAAATATATTAGCAATTTAATATAATTCAGTTAATGTAAAAAACACACCGTGGTAGAATTACTAAGCATTGTATGTATTAGTTTTAATGACGTTTTCAGCCTTATGTTGCCGACAAAGCTAACTAAAATGTGAACAATATAGAATGGGGGTTACAAGTTTTCACTGTTTTCTATTTTCATTCTCAGAAGCTAGATCAGCATTTTAATACAATGTAGAAAAAATTAATTACAGGCATAAAGGTTTTCAGGTCACATAAGCACCCCCCCCCTTAAAAAAACATCATTAAAGATCGTCTTAAATTTCGTTTTTATGGCTTTAATTTCAAAAAATTTCGGGAAGGGAGTTTGTGAAAAGTCCTTCTTTGACCATAAAAAAAAAAAAAAGTCGTCTAAAATTGCATTTTTGGATTTCAAAAACCTGCATGTCCCCAACGTTATTAAAGATGGCCTACAATCATGTTTATAACACTTTAAAAATTTTGCCTCCCCCCCCCCCAACATCACACTAAGACTGCGTTTTTAGACTATTTCGAAAAATTTCGGGGAAAGCTTCCGAACTCCCCGTTTCCTAACAGAATTGAAGAACCTGAAATTGTGTTTTTGGCGTTTCAAGTTCAAAAATTTGCTGGTGGAAGATCACAGGACCTCTTACTTACTTCCAAATACTACCAGAGATCGTCTAAAAGTGCATTTTGAAAATTTTTATTTTCGAGAAAATTAAAAGGCATAGCCCTCAAACAGAGTGCTTGGGAAAATAGGGAGTATTTCTGAGTAAATAGTATGCTTACGATAAAGATCATGTTAATTAAATATAGAAATGGTTCCCTCTCCTAAACAAGAAGCTAAATCCTTTCTCTCGCTGTATTTACATATTACTAGGAGTCAATAGAATGGAAAATGTGGGATCTCAAAAAAGATTTTTGTTCTATACGAATGAAAATTACTTGATAATCATTGGATTAGAACATTCATTTTATTCTGTGACTGAAGACAGGATACGATAATTTTTCGGCACAGAAGTGCGTAACACAGAACTTAAAAGAAAAAGTTTGTCTTGTTTGTTTTTTTTTTAATTGTGAACCCTTACTTGTACCTATAATTGCTTTCCTAAATGTAAGCTGTTCATTTTCATTTTTGTTTCAACTTTATGTATTTCCTGCAAATCTGTTTCTTGCCCTTTTTTTATTTTTTATTATTGATTCATTAAATGCAAGATGCATGAAAACGAGGCAGAGCGATAAAAACTTTAAAATCTGGCAGAGCGAGGCGTTGAGATTTTTTTTCATCTAAGTATTTCGAGATTTTTTTTTTTTTTTTTTCAGGCAGATATACATGTAGGTAATATTTTCGTGCCTCCTGAGAAAAAGTACAACCCTTAATATTTATTATGACAACTAACGAGGATCAGACACTCACAAGACTTATTAGAAAATTTTAATAAAAGCTCAATGTGTTGAAGTAGAAGCACTATATACACTATATGACCAAAAGCATTGGGACACTTTCAAAAATTCACATGTTTAGGGATTTCTCGAGAAATAATAGTCCAATTGCTCTATAATTTGTTTCGCATAAAATGTATACTCTAGTTGTCATTTTCCAATAAAAATTAAGTCTGCTATTCATTTAGGGGACCGACAACAAATTGAGTAAAAAAGTTTTTTGATAATTTTTCATTGCAAATTGCTGGGAATAAGCTATAATTTTCAGAAATGAGTTAAAAATCTATCAAAAACTTATTTTTATATTTTTGTGAAAGTATCTCTTATACCCATGGAAATATAAGCATTTCTTTCAAAAATGCAAAATTTTTTTGAAGGTTTTCGCCTTATATTACGCAGAGTATTTCGTCAAACGTTACTAAACTTTTAAAATATTTGACAGCATTTTAGAGAAACATAATAATAAAATTTGAAGTTAAAATATTGAAAATTTGTTGAAATATGAACAGTTAAAGCTATTAATTTTTCACTGCGCAGACACGAAAGATAGCAATTTATAACGTTCATAATTCAAAGCTCAGATACATCCTACAATCCATGAAAAAAATTCCACCGCAATTTCTTTAAATTTTAAAAAGTTATCAGCAATCTAATGAGCCGAATTTCTATAATTCTAGGATAGGCGACGAATGGTAAGGAATTGTTAGCAAACTGGCAACACTTTCCTGCCATCGCTATAGAGTGATTCATGATAAGAACAGATTATTTGTTGCTGGTCCCCTAAATGAATAGCAGACTTAATTGTTATTGGATTTGACGTCTGGAGTATACTTTTCATGAGAAAAAAATTACAGAGCAGAGAGCAATTGGTCTTTTATTTTTTGAGAAATCCGTAAAATTGTGAATTTTTGAAAGTGTCCCAATACTTTTGGTCATATAGTGCATGTAATACCTCATGTATTTTGCCGAATTTAGTAACTGGGAATCTGAGACTCTAAAAGTGCTAGGTTTAGTTTTATTGCAAAATTTCAACGCAAGATAGTTTACAAACATTGAGAGTGGGGGAAAAAGTGATTTTTGCCTTTGAGCTTGGAGCAGGGTGAGCACCCTTGCATACAAAGATCAGAGAAAAATCTTTAATTTTTCAAATTCAGGAAATCCTTATCCGTAGCCGTCCGCGACTTTGCCGTTGTTATGCTCAATTTGAAAGAACTTTCACCATAACAACCCCTTGAGAAATGCTATCGTAGCCTTCTCATCTGCATATAGTACTTAGATAAATAAATAAATATTTTTTCAAAAAGAAAAGGATTCAAAGATAAAGATTAGGGGAATTTTCTGGTCACCAGTGGTGAGAAAAGGTATTTATAGTAGCCACATTTTTTTCTAGTCGCCACTACATTTGTAAAACAGGTAACTAACCAACAAAGTAGTATTTAATTTAGCACTAAAATATAAATATTATCAGTTCAAATAAAGGTTAATGTAACTAATTAGTGGCATTAATGTTTATTGTACAATCAAGTATTAACTATGCAAAGAGGATCTAGTTTCATTTTTAAGAATGTTTTCTGCTAACTCGGATGGGGTTGGGGAGAGTGGCAAACAGGCAGAGGAAGTGAAAGAATTTCGCCAACCGATAACTAGTTAGTCCCCACTTTTATTCGGCACTCGATTTTTCAAATTTATTAAGTAGGATCATCCATTTTTAAAGAATATTTTTTGGTTAGAATTTGGAGTTCATTTCGTTAAAATTCAGTGTGGTCATGCAGGCTATCTTTTTTTTCCTTCCTTTTTTGATATTATCAATTTTCAATAACGAACATTTTTCTAAAAATAAAACGAATTTATAAATTTATTGCAAATATTCATTCATTCGTTAATTTTTCCTAGATGAGATCAGGAACCGTATTAATGGGGGAAAAAATCTTCGTTTCAAAAATTAATTTTAGTGCGAATGCAAATAAATTAATATCACAAGCGGGATTGCAAAATGCCGCGCCTTTTACACTGAGTTATTTTTCTTTTACCTATGTAGTCAAGACTCAAGAGGGAAAGAACTAGAATTTCCTTGGAAGGGTCTGTAAAAAGCTGCGGTTTCATTTCGCCGTCAGCTATTACCTCCTTCGACTACTCTGCACAGCAGGGGAGCGTCCGGTCTGTCCCCCTGCAAAATGTGACAGGTCACATGATCCACACTTTCATCGGCCACCGCTCGTTCTATTGGTTGTTGAAGTGTCAATCACTTCACTGATGTACACTGCTTTCGTTTAAAGAAAAGGCCCATTTTCAAGCGAGATGGTTTTTCTTTCCCACTGAAGAGCAGCCTTAAGGGACAGTCCCGTATTTTGAAAAATTGTCCCGTGTCCCGGGGAACTTCCATACGGGATGGTTAAAGTCTCGTATTCTAGCTAATAACTATATTTTACAAAACGAGACATCATTTTAAATGAAAAAAAAAGTAAAAGAAATGTGAAATAAAGAGCAATAAGAAAATCACGTGACAGCAAATGCAAAAATTATTTTAATTTTAATTTTTTTTTTTTTTTTGGCAGCAGACCATGAGGAGCCGAATGATTGCTTCCTCTTTGCTCATTGACTAATGTTGGAAATATATCTCTGCGCATGCGTCGTCAATCACAATGAAAACGATTTTTATACTTTGATCGGCGACATTTTGTAAAGTTTAATGCTCTGTAGCAATTGAATTTTTCAGATTTATCAGGAAGAGACGTTCTACACAGGAAAGCACGCCTTAAAATTACCCAGTAATTGACCGCAACCTCAAAAATATCCCCCCGCCCCCTTTTTTTCACTTCTAGAAGCCTGTCCCATATTTACTGTTCTTAAATCTGGCAACCCTGAGTATACTGGACATGAACTTTAAACAGCTTAACCTTTTTTTTTAGTTTGAGTTTCTCTCAGTATTATGTAGCTTAAAGTTCTTAAGACTGTAGGCGGTGTGTGTTTTTTTTTTTTTTTTTTGATGATATTAAACTTAACAACCATTAAATATTCAGTTTTTTAAGTACTTAAAATCAAAACTGTTACCTCTGACAAACTTTTAGCAGGCTCTAGATTATCTGAGGCCTTTCACACTTTCAAAAAGAAAAAATTAGACTGTGATTAACTAAATATCGATAAATGCATTCATTTCAACTCAACAAGAGTAAAATCTATGTTTAGACATTCGTTTTTCATTCTTCCACTGATATCCAACCTTCAAGATTGCCGAAATCTGTCTAGTCAACCTGATTTTTAATGTACCCTACTTTCTACTTTAGATTTATATTACTTAATGGTTTTTAGATCCACAGCATTTACTGAATTATAGATTTACATTATTTATGCGTGTAAATGAGTGATTGGACAAGGCTTGAAAATATTCTCTTCCCTTCGGGTTTTTTGGTGTAATTTAGTTTTGTGTTGCAGGTTATCTGGTTGCACCATTTGCTCGCGTATGTGTGTAATCCGTTTTCAATTCTGAGCGATCCTCTTAAGACTTTTGCATGCATTATTTACATAAACTAATTTTTAGCTATAGTTTAAATGTACATCCATGTTATTGATATTTTAAAGCTATTTCATACTTCTGGCATCATTTTTACCAAGTTTGCAGATTATCCGTGAATTTGCTTATCTGCAGTTACAGTGCCACCCTGTTCCAGTGATAATTGGGAGTGTAATGTGGTTTCAATTTTTTCAGTGTACTGTTTAAAAATGTTAATTTTTCATCCTTTTCTTTCCTGTTGGGGGTCATCATAAAATGCAATTGTATATTTTGGCCTTTTCTGAAGGTTAACTTTCATCTCTATTTAACAAACTAAAACTACTCTGCTGCCGTTCAAACATTGCAATTAGACAGCTCAATATTTGAATAATACAATGGACTTTATTCTAATTCCATCACTTGCATGCAGGAAGTCGACCAGTATGCATTTTTACTAGAAAAATAAACTATGTTTGAAGATTCATCCAGCAAAATTAGATTTTAATTACAACTTGTGCTTATGCAAATAATATTTTTGTCATATGCATTGACAAAGCTTTTTTTATTATTATTTCTAAAACTTCATATTGCTTGTATAGTTTCAAAACTTTTCACAGGAACATTATTTTTACCATAGCTTGCTGTTTGCATTGTACTTTTTTTCCCAACTATCATGTACCAAACCATTGTCCTTCTAATAAGACACAAATTTTTGATTAGTGTTGGTTTAATTTCAAATTTTAATTTGTCTTTAAGGTTAATGATTTAGATCTCACATTATCTGTAATTTAGAACCTTTTGCAAAATAACTTGTTTGTCGCTAATTATTTTCAAGCATCCACTTTTTTATTACTTTTGAAAATTTATTCAATAGTCATACTTAAATGCAATTTATTTGCATTACTATTAGTACTACAGTTGAGGAATCATTGTGAAGGGTACGCAGATCCTATTCATAGCATTATGACCCTGCCAGGTTAGGTTTACCCGAACTATAGATAATTTACTTCAAGGTTGTTGAAACCTGCTGCATAATTTTAAACTACAGATGTTACACAGTTGAGCCTCCATATATCAAACTTCCACATACCAAAATTATCCATATATCGAAATCCCAGCAAATTTCTATGTCTATTACATAGAAAAAAAAATTCTATATATCGAAAAAATCTCTGTTTATCAAAATTTTTGTTTCGTGACATTCCTAGGTTTTTTCCACTTTAGACTGTTTGTCTCATAAAATGCAGTTAGAGGAGAAAATTATTTTTACAAAAGGCTGCTACAAAACTCACAAGGAATCTGGGATTAAGGGTTGTGTAGATATGTCATTCTGGAGTTCTTAGTTTTTTTTTTTTTTTTTTTTTTTTTTTTCAAATCTTAGTTGCAAATACAGTAAAATCTGTTTCAAGTTATCCCTTTTGTCTGTTGATTATCATTCCTAATCTTTTTAGTTTCAGTGAAAATCATTCAAGGTAAGTAAATTGATATTTTACTTTTTTTTTTCTTTATTACATTGTCAAAACGAAAATCCCCTAATGTTGTGGATCAAGTTGAATTGCCAAAGAATGAAGATATATGAAGGCGCAGAAATGCCATTTCTGGTAAATTTAATATTTCCACAAGCAGAGGGCCTGCTGTTATGAGAAATCGGAAAGCCATAATAAAAGTACTGAAACTTACAGAAAACTTTCACTCAAACATGAAACGGCATTACAGTTGGTTTTTTATAGAAACAATGCAGTGCTCAATAAATGTTTCACATTTAATTTTTTAATTAAAACTTGAAATTAATCTGATGCTTGTATGAGTTAGAAATTGGGTTTCATACACGAAAATTAACTTTAAATTTAATGTTTTAGTAGGTTTTTATGATAAAATAAGATTGCTTCTATGTTTCGAATTTTTTCCCGGCAAATTGCTACTTCGATATATGGAGGTCCGACTATTTATGATCATCAAAACAACTTTATTTTCCCATAAAACTAAATTAAACATGTGGTTAAGCTTTTTTTTTTTTGGTCTTTCTAATGAATGAGGTTTTGTTTCAGGTGCGAGAACTTCAGCGTATGACTCATGCCCTCATAAAATTTCCCGAAGATGGACAGTGTCCAGAAACGGAAGAAACTGCCGTCCACATCATTGGTGATTTTTATCGCACACAAGTGAGTATTTTAAGCATTGTAGAAGTTTAGATGCTTCCAAGGTGCTTCATTTTATAGGGTAAAAACTCGGTGGTGCAACAGCCCATGGGGAGCCCTAGGCCTATGTACCCATCTCAGTTTTTATGATAGAGAGCTCTGGGGTGCAAAGGCAGATGTCGCAGTTACAAGTTAAGTCGATTGCAGAACCCCCTGTGTTGAACTCCAAGCATGCTTGGTACTATATGGACCCACTGAAGGAATGAAAGACTGAGTAGGCCGCGACAGATGTGGGAATCGAACCCACATCTGAGGTATGAAAGCATGAAGCACTACCACTAAACCATTATTCCGTAGTAGCCCAGCGGATCCCAAACTTTTTAGGCCACGTAACCCTTAGTGCTTTGCTTTTAATTCATGGAACCCCATCGTTGTTTATGACTTAAAGACAAAAACTAACGATCTGGGAGTCAAATGATAATGATGAAAAATCATTCGAATGCTTTCTTATACATAGAAGAAACTATTGATGAGAAACTTCATATTTTAACAGATGAACGCGTTTTAAAGTGTGCTGAATGCAGAACATGTTCTGACCATTTTTGAAACTACACTTTTATTGAGGCTGAAACAGGGCAAAAACTCAAATGCCTCTTGGAACACATCATTGCAATAACTTTAAATATTCATAACGTTTTTGTACATAAAAAAGAAAATTAGCTGCTAGTTTCTGAAATGCAACTCAAAAAGAGCTAGGTATTCTAAGGGCATTTTAAACCTTTTTAAATACTTCATTATATATCCTAAAACTCTCTGAATATTTGTATATAAACTGTAATTATTATCAATAAATTTATTTTAAACTAGTTTTTACAAATGTAAAACATCTTATGTAATTAAAAACTGAGCGTATGTATCTATGTATGTCCAAGCTTCTCCCGAACAACAGTAAACTGACCATCAAACCAGGTATCGATGAATTCATAATCTTCCCATCTTCATGTTTGGCTATTTAACATAATCCTCCGATAATAATTAGCAGAGGTATCAATTAAAAACTATCAATTAGGACACTTAAATTTCGACATAAAATCCCTATTTGTCGAAGGCTTTCCTCAATTTTAAATTTTTCAGTGCTTCATCTCAACTTTCCGAAACAATGCTTTTATTAAAATGTGTAGCGGTGGAAGAAAATCATTCAGACGCAAGATGTTGTCATTTTTTCTTCTCTAATATGAAGAAGTAAAATTCTTGATTTTGTTTTAAAGGCTTTTCCTGTAGTCGGGGGATTTAAAATGTTTTCTTTTTTGGTTATTTTTCTGCAAACTGCCGCAAAACTTTACTGATTTTTTCTTTTGCTTTTGTTCAAGCCTGAAGGTTGAACAGGCGTCACTTGACATAACTTTTATTTTCGAGGTAGACCGTGCAAAGCCGGGCGAAGCAGCTAGTTATGTTGGAAAATATGCAAATTTCTTTTCTGAGGCTCAAAATGATCTACCGTAATTCTAGGTATACAAAGATTGGTGTAATTTCTAGTGGTTAACACCGCAAAAGAGGGTAACGGCACCAGTAACAGGCAGTCGTAAGTTTGGATTTAAATAATAAGAATTTTATGCGGGTGAAACTCATGTTGTTGCAACCCATGAATACAGTGCAACCATCTGGTGTTATCCGATTGAATTTTATGAGCGAGTTGGTATTTACAAGGCAGTGGTGGAAGGTTGTGAACAGCCACCACAAGATCTGCCTGTGTTTCATGCTCAATTTTGAATTAAATAAAGTTTTAGATCTAAAAATAAAGAACTTTTGCACATTTTGAAGAGAGAAGAGGAATTTTGTCCATTACAAATCCTTTCCTCATCCTATCTGTTACTGGGTATCATCAGATTTTCGTTGTCTTTTAACGGGGGGTTCGGACCTTTTTTTTAAATTGAGCAAATAAAAATAGTTAACTAATTCAGAGGATCCAGAAGCAGCCAAACGGTAGATAAGATGTGCATGAGAGAAAAATTGTTTCAAAGTCTAAATACATTGAAAGGGCTCAGAAAAGTGAGTTAACCTGAGAGCGATGTCTTAAGCATGTCTGTTACTGGTGCCGTTAATACCCTAGTTGCAGAACGTTTTCTTCATAGAGATGGTTTCTTGCGTAGCTTCACTTTAAGAAAGGAAAATATTCTACGTTGTTTCCTCTAAAGCAGAGAATGCAAAATATCAGCTTTCCTTTTGTTGTGTTACTTTGCCTCCTCACACAACAAAAGAGGTAACTTTCTCCTTGAATAAAACTAAACACTCAGTTCATTTTACCAAAAAGATAGGCAAGAGATAGGCTGATAATATCAACCGATGTCATGCAAAACATTGAAAACTGCTAGAGATGTTATTGTCTTTCGCTTCAGCAGAAAAACCTTCAGTTCATCTGTAAGATCATACAGTCTTTCAAAAGTGTTTGCTTTGGATATCCAGCCCATTTCATACTGAAAAGTAGTGATTTGTGATGATTACTCATATTTTCATAAATCTTGCTCAATAGTGGTGACTGGAGGCAACGAGACGAAAAAATTAACCACTTCTGAAGCTTCATCATGAACTTTCTTTAAATCGGATGGTGTTTTTTTTTTATTATTCTGGCAAAACGATACAATGAAGCCTGCTAGTTCTATTTAGTGCAGTATTTTTTATCCTTGAAAGTTTTTTTTTTTTCTGAAATTACAGTGGGAAACAAATTTATCCAACTCGTGGCAAAACCCTTCTCATCGTTCGGCAGAACCCAAGTGAATAATAGCCCAACTACATTCATTCTTGCAAATATTCAAGAATTCTGGAGATTACAATTAAAAAGACATTTTCAATTTTTATGCCTGTAGCTGAATGAATGTTGATAGTTTATCGTTGTGTGCATGTTCTAATTAATTTGAAAAACATTATCAGAGAGCTTTTGGCATCTGTCATATACAGAACCTGCCAAAAGTTGTAAAATCTAGGAAGCAGTAAAAACTTTTAGAAAAAAATTTCGAAGAGGGTTTAAAAACTTTCATGCAGAGCTTTGTGCTATTTGTGCTAATGTTCAAGTCGTTGGGTTATGTATTATGAAAGCGTTTTATGCAATTAATATACATTGAAGGGCATTTGAGTTTTGGGCAATATTTTTTGGAATTTTTAAATATAAATGACTTAATAATTAATATAATTAATAATATTAAATATAACTCTTTGGGGGATTGAAACCTAAGACCCCCCCCCCTCCTGTATATGGCCCTGCCTTTAGGTGCCATTCAACGATATATTATTTTCCAGAATTTCTAGTTTTTCAAAAAAATCTGGTGTGAAATGGCTGGTCCGTACATTATTTGACAGTGTGCCGTTTTCAAAAAATCTGAACTGAATATAAATTGATCTGAAATAAAAACTGAAACAGGAAAATTCTTACCTTGAAATATTTGGAAGAGAAATTTCTGCCACCTAATGAATGAAATTTGTTTCCTCTAATAAATATATATATATATATATATATATATATATATATATATATATATATATATATATATATATATATATATATATATGCCTTCAATGATGTGAAACATATATTTGTAGAATAATGATGCTGTATATTTTGTTCTTTTATTCAATAGGGATTTTAAAATTACTCTTAACATTAATTAATATCAATGTATTCTTTTTGTCACTAACAGTATTTTAGACATAATTCATTAATTTGAAATCATTTCCACATAATACTGAAATCTTTAGTATGCGTAAGATGTGGGTATATGTTTCCAATAAGTTAGACTTCTGGTTTAAGAAGTTTTCTCACTAGAGTATTTTTCTATTAGTTCCATAAGAATTTCTTAAGCAGGTTCCACTGTACATAAATGTACATATTTATGCTATGTACTATATTTTTTAGCACATTTTTTATTTTCATTTCATCTTGATTAATGAGTGACAATTTTAGAATGTAATCAAACATTACTGAATTTAGTAAAATCTTAGAGCAAGAAACAAATAGAAAATAAAACCTTATACTTTCTCCCAAATAAGATTTTTATTTTTAACAATTATAGAAAAAAGCTATATTAAGTAATCAATCATAAATTGCTTTTGTGAAAAATTATTTCTATTGTCAATAAAGTCTGTATCGGGAATATGAGTATTTTAGAAAAATACCAAAGGAATTATGTCGTTTTTCTTCTTCTAAAAACAAGGTTTGTTAATCTCTTTTATATAATGGTATGCATGTATTTTGTCTTCAAAATTTAAAAAAAAAAAAAAACTGAACAAAATACTTACAAGACGGGACAATTGAGGCGCAAGTTGTCTTCCTTGCAGGCCACTTCACAAAATCCTTTATCATTAAAGTGGCCACTACAAAAAATTTTGTTAAAGTTTTCTCAAAATTTCAGTTGTAAAAATAGTCTTTTCATTACTTTTAAGCTCAATCAAAACTCCAGCTTCCAAGTCATTTCCAGTGGTCCTTTAGGCTAAAAGGATTTTGGATCAGATTTGTGATTGCTAAACATGGTTTGTACAATATGACAAGTAGTTTTACACAAAAAGATATGTTCACAAAATGCAGACCTAAAAAAAAAAAACTAGATCAAACTCTACACAATCTGTTTTTGTAGTGAAATCCATTTATCAAAGTTTGCCTGTCACAATATTGGCCGCTGTGATAAATCATGAGTGTTTACTTTTATTACATTTTTTAGAACAGTAGTGCCCAACCTAGAGGCCATGTGTGACCCGCAAAACTGAGCCGTGTAGCCTGTTTTATTAAATGTTACAAATCAAAAAGAACTATATTAATGAATGGCAGTGTTACAAATTTGGAACCAAATACTCAAAATTTGTTTCTGAAAAAAAAAAAAAAAAAAAAAAAAAAAAAAAAAAACAGATGCATTTAATAAAAGCATAGTAATGATAACAACAATTATGCTTTTAACTTTCTTTCCTTTTCCATTTTTTCCCATGTTATTTCGAAAAATTTTAAATATTTTGAGACTTTATGTGAAAGAAATCTCCCGAGAATCATCTTATGGGATGGGGCCCTCGGGTAGAAAAAGATTAGGCACCACTGCATTAGAATGGTTATTTCTGTATGCAGGTGAAAAATACCTCTGAGTGAAATTTAATATACAACTGGTACGAAAATAATTTTGTTCTTTATTTGCAGGCTGCCCAAAGACAGATTCGTGCCCTCGTTTACAAAAGCAATGCTTACCAGCAGAGGAGGCGCATGTCCCAACAATCTCTACCAAACATCCAGAATTGATTTTTCTCTCGTCTCCGACAGGAAAATATGACTGCCGTATATTCAAGACTCTTCTCTTTTTTTTTTTCTCTCTATCTTCGTCTGGGAAACGGTTGCCACACTCTGTCATGCAATTCGGCCGGACACTTCCTCGACTAGAAGAGTCTGGCATGAGGATTCGGAAAGTATGCGGCAGTGGCATTTTCTGGGATTGGAAGATAATGAACTTAAAATTTGAACAAAGCTCTTAAAAAATTTGAAATCATCAAATAAAAATGCCAATGTTTAGTTAGAGAGTACAAATTGCTGGATCATGGCCATTGGTCCCCTCTTTTTTCTTTTTGTAAAGGAAACTATATTTATGAAAAGTTTATTTTTGATACTTGTTGGGGAAACGTTTTTTGTTTAACTTTGTAATGTTTTTTTTTCCCTCTGAAGGTGAAGGACTTGTCCTGAAGAAAAATTAGTTTCTCCACCAAGAATAAAATCTGCTGATTAAGTGTAAAATTAGGCTGATTTTGATTAACTTGTTTGATTTTGCATGAGTTAATGTTAAAAAAATTTTTTTAGAAGCAGAATGTAGGTTAAAAGTTGTACCTCCACAAAATCCTTTCTAGTCCTTGCTACTCGAATATTTTGGTGCTAAATTTTTACTAAAAGTGTGAAGATCTCTTGACTTTTTTTTTCCCCCTCGACATTACGAAGCGATTCTAGTAGCAATGTAATGAGGCGCTTTGCATATGATTTCTACCTCTATTTTTCTCCAAGGGAAACGCCAGTTGCAAATTGGATCATTTGGAACAGTCCAGATGCTTTCGGGACAATGGTAAGCTCAATGAGGCTAAATAATTAAGTCAGAGAAGTTCTATGTGCAATGTATTGATTTTTGTTACTTTTTTGGGATTTATCTACCAGATAATTAATGCAATGAACCATTGTTTTCATTAAAAAGTATAACATTTGTTTTAATTGTTAAAATTTTGTTTCTTACTTTTAAGTCCTTTTTACAAAAATGGTTTTTATCTCCATATGTGTTTAAGGAAGTACAAATAAACTGCATTTGCAAACCAATCAAATATTTTTGTCAAAACTGCCATGTACTATAAAAAAATAAACTTTTTTCATTTCATATTTGTTTGTGTTTTTGTGCTCTTTATTTTGCCATCGAAATACATTTTTACTAAAATCTCAAACATTAAATTAAATAACCTATAAGGTTACCTGGCAAAATATTTTGCGATTGAAAGGGGGAAAATATTTCTACCTTTTAGGAACTATAGCATTGTCTAGATCTAATAAAATGAATACTGATGGGTGAACCGGTTCAACAGTTTAATTTGCTAGGATAAGGTTGGGTTAAACCAGTTTTACCTCTTTATATAATTGGTAGCATTAAATTGCACATTTGGCAACTTGTCTGGTTCTCCTTGTTCAAAAATCGCTTTCTTTTCAAAAAAATAAATAAATAAATAAATAATAATGTTCCAAATTATCCTATGTTTATTAGAATGAGTCGCCTTTGTTTTTCCATCAGGAATAAGAATCGGAAAACATTTAAAGCACACTGAAAAAACCATTTGTAGTTAACAAAATTTAAATGGTTAGTAATAGCGAACAATGTAAAAGTTCTTCACTAATGATGTACCAACTTACAAAACCCACAATGGGCGAAGTAATACAATTGCAATTGTGAGCCCCATGTGTCAGTTTTTTTATTATAAAAAAGTTTTGAAGCAGAGTGATTCGGAACAAAGTTTAAAAAAAAAGTCGAAAAATAACTATCTGAATGAATGAAATTTGGAGGAAATGCAGTTTTTTTTTTCACTAACCATATTTGAGAAAACAGGACAGTAGTGGACTCTTCTTGATTTTGCCACGCCCCCACAAAATGTAATTCAATTGCATCCGAGTTCGTTTCAACTACTTGTAAAAGGTTCATTATTAAATTTATCAGAATTTATCTTTATGTAGAAAGTTTTAAAATGAAGACTTTAGTCAGGCAATAGAACATAGAAATAGGGGAAATCGAATACTCTAAAACAGTAGTGCTCAACATAAACATCGCCAGGTGAAATATCTGGTTTGGAAAAATGAATTTACTCTAAAAAGTGCCTTTAATGATCGAATATGCTGTCCAGTTACATGAGTGATTAGATGCACTATTGACATCATAGGGCAATGTTTTTTTGAAGTAAATTTATTATTTTAAACTTCTTCAAATTTTATCCCATTCATTACTATTCTGCCCTATTTGTTATATATTTATTAGACATTTATACATCAGTGTATTGCATTCATTATATTTTTATTTTACTTGAATTAATGTGATGAAGACAAATAGGAATAATATTACTTTTTCAGCGGTATGCACTGATATTTTTTCAATTACAAGTAAGTGCTCCAATGAGGTAATGACACTTGTGTAAAAGTTCTAAAGCTTATTTCCGGAAAAATTGGCAAGTTTGACATTAGATAGTACTATTCTCTTCGTGTAACAAAGTCATGAAAATTTTTATGAAGTCATGAAAAAGTCATGGGGTTTTTTTTATCCGAATTGAGTATGAACCCTGTATATATTTTGTCTGTAGATAGTCAATATCCATTAATAGTTATCAAATTCATCTCAATACTGTCACGTTGTCTGGAGATTCGTTAGGTTTGTTTGTCATCTTTCTTGATTCTGAAATTTTATAAAATTATGCAAGTTGATAATGTTGTAAATCATCCTAACGTAGTTACTGAGAATTTTGTGTTAACGTCTGCAAAAACTCGAACTGCAGGATTTGTGGTTCGTGACTTGCACTACTGTGATTCAGAGAGGGGAAAAAAGGCATTTTTTTTAAAATGAAAATCGAAGACATGTTTTAGTTTAATAACCTGTCTAGTTTAATCTTTTAATAACATGAATATTACGATTATTAAACTAGTGTTTGATATTCATTTCTTGTTAGCTGAGAAATTTTTATTAAGGAAATTTAAATAGAATTTTTGAAATGGAAATTTTAAGATTGGTGGCATACAAGATCTACATTGGGTGTGGGCGACTAAATTTTGCAAGACTCATTTTATTACAAAAAAGACCTTTGAAACAACTATTTGTCTTAGTGGTATAAGAAAGCCATATAAAATCATTCAACCAATCAATTATGGATATGAACTTGGGATATCATTTTTTTTTAATTGTTCATGAATAAAATTTTACAAATCCATCTGAGGGGTAAAAAAAACCTAGCGTGTCATGAAACAATGATAGGAATAATATGTTATAAGAATACTATGTTGATCCAAAAAAAAATAGGAAGGGAAAGAATAATATGGAACATACAATTTTGACAAAAATTGATTTTATATTTCATGGATTAATTATTTTTGGATACGTTCCGATAATTTCAGGCCTTTGGGCATTTTATAACATAAATGAAAGCTTGGTTGTGAGGCCGTGGGCTGCAGCCCACGCCTTGTTAAGCCACTGTTCACGATACCTAACAAATCACATTTTCATCCTTAAAAATTGCAAAGCTAATTACATAAAAAGATAGAAATTGCACAACATTCCACTCAAATATCGGTCTAAATTTCCATTTTGCTCACCCACGAATGAATGTTGAGCTCTTTTTTCGGCCCCACGTGCATATGTGCCTGAGAACGTATGGAAGCCCAAAATATCCTTTTGGAGGTTCAATTTCGGAAAACTGCCCATCCCCTGATATTACCAAAGATAAGACTACACTCGCGTTTTTAAGGCTTCAATTTCTAAAAATTTCTGGGAGCGAGGCATTGAATCTCTTCTCCTTCTAGCTTCAACAAAGATGAAAGATGTTGTAAAACTGCGTTTTTTAGAACTAGTTTTGAAAAGTTTCTGGGAAAAGCCCTCGAACCTACCCCACTCTCCCTAACATAACCGAAGGCAATCTACAGTTGCTTTTTTGAACAGTTGCTCGAAAATTTCCATGGGAGACCACCTAAACCTCTCCTCCCCCTAACATTGGCAAAGATAGTCAAATAAAACTGCGTTTTTAGAACTACCATTTCAAACATTTTCTGGGAGAGAAACCCACCGGATCCCCCCTTCCCCTTTCTGTGTGAATATTACACTTACGACAAATGTCTTATTGCTTAGATCTAGCAGTGCCTCCCTTCTAAACCAGAAGTTGAATAAACTCTCTCTGTGTTTATTCATATGGTTGGAAAAAAGGTGTTGCCAAAAACTCCAGTGTCTCCTACGTTTCTTACTCAAGGGCCACATAGTCCAGCGAAAGCCATTATTCTTTTTGAGCAATCACGATTGCTTATTGCTTTCATTTGACCGTCCTTGATGGCCAGTTCCTTTTTCAGAATGGACCAGGGGCCTCTGCAGCACCTCCGTCCACCGGAGGACGGAGCTGTTACTCTGGTCCTAGCCTCCACTAGCAGCACTGTACCACCGGAATCCCCTCCTCCTAGGTGGCGGCGTCCATGTCCTGCATACACACACTCCTACATACACACACGTCTACACACAAACAAGTCTTTACACATATACACACACGTAACCGCCCAGGAGAAGGGGCAGGACATGAGCCGTTTCTAGAAACAATAGCCTCCAATGAGTAGGGTCCTGTCGCAACTCGTGATTGCGAAAAACATAATTCGAATTCAAAGTGTCAGAATTCAAATTAGATATATATACACATATATAGGGATGCCTCAGTTGCCAAATCGATTAACTCTCCTTTTTCTCCCCCCCCCCCACTTTTGCGGGGAAGAAAACGAAAAAAACGTTGGTTGTCTAGACGTCTGATTCTTTAAATATATATATACCCACACAACTCTCACACAAACAATCAAAGGTTTCTTAGAATTTTCGCATTTGATTTTCAAAATTTTGTTTTACCTTGGTGAACAGTTCTCATCTGTTTATCTTTACGTATTTCTTTCAATATACAGTACATAGTTCCATTTTACCTAGCCTAATAACAGAGTCGCTCTGTAGCAAATAGTATTTCCAAGAACTGCTCATTTAATTTTCGCTGCCGAAAACACCCCCACATAAGAAGATTCAAGGAAATAAAAAAAAAAAAATCGTGTCATTAAAACTCACTGGAAAGTGTAAGTTAAAGAAAAAAATCACAGTACAATAGCTCTTCGACGCAGCAGATTGGATTGGATAAAATAAAGGCAAGTTTGGGAGGGGGGGAGCTTCTGCATCATCTTGAAGAAATCAAGCTCAAGGTTTCTCGAAGGAATAAGAAAACTTAAAACAGAAAACGTTGCAAAGCAGTAGTGAACATTTCTTGGAAAATTGTTGTGTCATAAACCGTAATGCACTGGAGGTAATGTAAAGAGACCACCCACAGGACCGCAAAAATTATTTTTGAGAGAGGTGGCGCGTCTGTAAGACTAAACAAATTCTTTATTTTCAGATCACATCTAATAACAGGAAATGAATTTTCTGTAAATATGCTGATTTCAACGAGTTTTTCTTTTTTTTTTTTTTTTTTTGAAATAAATAGGGGTTAGTTTACTTTGTTTTTCTTACAAAGATGCAAAGTCTAGTTTAGCGCGAGAAAATAATATGAACCCCTTTGGATGAAAAACAGTGTTTCGTGACTGGAAATATGTGGTTCTTTCATTGAGTGTAAATTAACAGAATCAACGGTTAAAAGTTGAAGAGCAAAAATTATTCTTGAGAACTTTTGAAAGCTGATCTTTTTGAGAAATGTCACTGTAGTCAGGTGTCCCCCCCCCCCAGGCCGACGAGAGGTCATAGCCTAGTCGGAAACTAGGGGCCTGGGGGGGGGGGTGATGCTGACGCAAAAAAACGAAAGAAAGAAGGGGAAAAAAGAAAGGGCGAAAGAAAAATGGGGGGAAAAACTCCCAATAAGCGGAAATGTAAAGGTAAAGTAAAATTTACTCTAATGGTATTTACTGTTGTGGCACATATAGAGTTAATTATTGTTTAGTGAGCAGTTTTGATTTTTTTCTTCTTTTTTTTACTTTTGATCAAAAAACGTTTTTGTTTTCCTCAGTTTGTTACTGACCCCCGAAACGCATGGGTGATACAATTTTTATTGGAAATTAACAGCTGGAGGATACCTTTTATGTGACAAAAGTTACAAAGCAATTGGTCTTTTGTTTCTTGAGCAATCCTTAAAAATGTGAATTTTTGAAAGCGTCCCTATACTTTTGGTCATATAGTGTATTTAATTTGCGTTTGGAAGGTAAAAAACGTATTAGTATGAGCTGATTTTTTTTTTTTTTTTGAGCAATCACGATTGCTTATTGCTTTCATTTGACTGTTTTGATGTCCTATCATTTTATTTCTCACCGCCACCTTCCGCACCGTCACCGTCGACCGGGTCCTCCAGATGCTGCTCTTATAGCGAAAGCCGTCTCCAGGTTGCATCCATGTCCTACACACACGCGCATACATACACAACTACACACACACAAACACACATACACAAACACATACACACAACTACCCACACATTCATATCTGCACACAGACTCAAACACATATGCCTACACACACATACACATACCCCCCCCCACACACACATTCATACACACAACTACCCACACACTTATGCCAGCACACAGACACAAACACACATACCCTTATACACAAACACACACGCCTACATACACACACTCGTGATTGCGAAAAACATAATTTGAATTCAAGATGTCAAAATTCAATTTTTTTTTTTTTTTTAACAAAGAATGAATAGTGTAAAATATAATAAACGAATCGCACTATGTATGGCATGTTTTATTTTTAATTAGTATCGCATCATACACAAAACAGATGTCGCAAAAACATTGTCTTTTTAGTAAATATTTCTTTACACAAAATGGTTTAATAAAATAACAGTGAACTTCATTTTTTTTTCGCTTGACTTAGGCGTATTCAGAACAGAACTATATTTTAATGAAAAAAATATTTAATAAACAACGAGAAAAACTAAACATTACTCAAAATCAGTTTTTTAATTATTGCCAAAAACGATTAAAAATATTAGTAATTATCAAGTTAATTTTGGTAACAAAAGTTAGCAAATTATATTTAAGGTTGAATCTTTTTTTTTTTTTTTTTTTTGAGCAATCGCGATTTTGCTTATTGTTCTCATTTGACCGTTTTTGGTGTCCGTGCCTTTTTCAACTTGAACCAGAAGCCTCTGCAGCACCACCGCGCACCGTCCTCTGCTGGCGGCGCCGCGCGGCTGCTCCGGTTTTGAGCTATCCGCTTCTCCTGGTCGGAGGCGTCCATGTCCTACACACATACACACATACGACTTCACACACATACACTCACACACGCCTACGTGCATACACACACAACTATGCACACGTAACCGGGCAGGAGGAGAGGCAGGCTTTAGGGGGGGGGACAGGAGCCGTTTCTAGAAACAACTCCAATGAGTAGGGTCCTGTCTCAGTTCGTGATTGCGAAAAACATAATTTGAATTCAAAATTTTAGAATTCAAATTAATTTTCTTTTTTTGTAATTTATTTTTTAAACTTTTAACAACAGATAAGTAACTTTTGTCGAAAAAAACGTGACTTGAATCATAGAAATATTCAAGAACCTACATTATTTAAAACGTTTAAAATGCCCCAAATCCACAAATATATGCTTTCTGAAGTTTAGCCTTGAAATTAGTTTATTAAATGTATTAACAAAACTAACTTTATAACTACTATCATTTTTCATTGTTTTTGGAAACAATTAAAAAGCAACTACGTCACTTCCGTCACACAAAAGGGTTGGTGATCAGAAATTCCAGTCCTCGCATAAAAAGTTTCACTTCAAAACAGAGAAGAAAATTAATTTTGCGCAAAGCTAATAAAAAAGCATTATTTAATTCACGTTAAAAATTTGTTGATAGAAGGGTCAATTTTAAGATAAAGTATCAGTGCTTACTTATTAGTTAATATTTAGACACATTCCTGTCCAAAAAAAGAAAAAACTGAACGAGTCTATTTCTAAAATGTTCCGTCTTCAGAGTTGCGTTCGTCATAGTTTCGTTCGTCACCACAAGTCACATTTTTAATGAATAATCGTTTCTGTTACATTTTAAGCAAAAAAGAGTATTATTCTACATGAAAAATCAAGTTTAGAAATGAAAACAACGCAATACATTGTTTTTAAACTTTAGAGATGTTCAGAGCTGAATTTCATGTAAATATTCAAGGTTGCAAAATGTTGCGTTCGTCACAATACATTAGACCCTCGAGGGTTACGTTCCCCGGAAATTGAGACCTAATAGTAGTATTAAAATAGGGGTTTGGTTCCATAGATTTAAAAAAAAAAAATTTCATTCTAGTGATGACTAATTGTATAATAAGTTTAATGTGCACTTATATCGATTTTTATGAATAACATGCATAAAGAAAACTTAAATTAATTTCGTGCTCTGTTTAGAAAGAGGAGCTGGCAATGATAGTCTTTTGGCAGTCATTAAGAATTTTTCTCTGTAATTCTTTGCAGAGCATTAACGCATCCATGACCACTTGCGTGTTTGCCATGATAGAATCTTCCTTCACTAACAAATCAGAGAAATCATTTCTATTGTCTAGGAATGGTTCAAAATTTTTAACGTGAACGTTTTTGATTGTGTGTCACCGATGTCGGTATCCTCGTTGCTTTTAGCCTCCTTTATCACTCCTAAAAGCACTTCTTCCAGTGAATTCTGAACTGTGTGAGTTTAATAACTTTACTTCTGGAAAGAGCTTTGGAACTAATCGCATAAAATATCTCTAGTGGCTCAAGCTCGATAATTAGCAGGCCAAAATGCAGTTTAATACGTACTAGTGGTATCCGTACGGCTGTGCACGTAATAGAAAAATTAAAAGGCCTTTGGGTTCACCTGTATATTTACAAATAAAGTAGGGTGAATTTTCTCGCAAATTGGATTGTACCCATGTTATGGTTCCACGTTATGATAATTTCGTATCTCGCCAATTGGCTTGTGCCCATGTTACGGTCCCACGTTATGATAATTTCGTAATTTACTCGTCCATTTTATGAGAGTTTTGTTCTTAAAATTAGAATAGAGAAAGAACCACATCGAAGTTTCGAAAAAAACTTCGAGGTGCACACCCCCATGTTACAAACTAACTTTATGCCAAATTTCATGAAAATGGGTCTAACGGTCTAGGCGCTATGCGCGTCACAGAAATCCAGACATCCAGACAGAAAGACTTTCAGCTTTATTATTAGTAAAGATAATCTGCAATCTTTAGGAGTTTGGATTTTGAAAGAGGGGAAAATTTTATCTGTTTGCATTGCCGCAACCGCGTAAAACCGAAACGCATCCGCGTAAAGTAAAATAAAGGCGTCAAATCTTAAACCGCGTTTAATAGAAACCACGTAAAATAAACCCGCGTAAAACGAGGGTCTACAATATAGTAATTTAGTTTCAAAAACCAATTTATGTGATTTATCCTGTGTTTTCTTGCATGAAGTATTACACAGAAGTTTTATTGTTTCACAAAATTCCGCAAAGCTACAAGTAAATGATTATTAAACGTTTAAAACTCTTGTTATGCAACGAAACAGAGTCTCTGAACGTTACGTTCGTCACTACGGAGTGGCCCGATAAAAGAATTGTTTGAATAAAGGCATTCCCCTTAAAATTCTTTATCATGATGGACATCTGTTTCTAAATATCCGTGTTAGAATAAGGATTACAATTTTCAAATACCATCAACAGTCCCTCTAAAAATATCTGGATAAAGAAAATAGTTCTAAATCCACCTTTTCAGAATGAGAAAAAAATTTCAAATAACATTAACATTCTCTCTTTTCACCCATCAGAATTGGAACAACATCTTCAAAAAAATCCCCTTTGAATAAGTTCTCTAATTCTCTAAAAGTTCCCTTTAAAATCACTACGTCATCCCTCGAAATTCATATCGGGGTGATAAGTTTTTTATTTTATTCAACTAACTATTTACTAAATATGGAATTAACTGTTATGCTTTGATAGTATATTAAAGCATGTATTATTCCCCAACAGTGTTATTTTTTGAAGGCTTTGTTTAGCTGAAAAAAATGAAAAACTTAGCGTTATGCACGGAACATTTTTTCGAGAATCGCCCTCCAATATTCTTAAACAAAATTAACAGCAAATCTAAAAGTCCCGATTAGATTAAAGTGAATAGCAAAAGTCTCCATTTATACTGTACTTTGATTATCTTCCGTTAACAGTACAAAAAAAAAAAAAAAAAAAAAAAAAAAAAAAAAAAAAAAAAAAAAAAAACTAGTGTCTCGCGGGGGGGAAAAAAACCAAAAGGGGAAAAAAAATTTAAATCTCCCGATTTCAGGGAAACCCCAAAAGCAAGGAAAGAATTTTATTTTTTCGCACTCCAGAAAGCAGAATATTTTCTCAATGATTTTATTCACGCTACTTAAAACTGGGTTGACGAAAAATATCCAATTTAAAATATAATTTCCCTCACTTAAAAATGCTTATAACTTTTCTCCTGGTAATTTTAGTTCCTTGGTGGTTTCAAATCCAGAGAAAGAAAATCTCTTAACAATGTCCTTTTCGCATTTCTAATATTAGTAAGGATTAATCTTTTTCTTGCTCAAAGAATACTTAAAGATTTAAAAATTATTAAAATATTTCTCACGCCGATTAATCGGTAAAATTTGGTCGATCATGTATAGCAGGCAAAGCGGCCGATAAATCAGCGCATCCCTAATGTATACGTACATTTTCATTTATATAGCTGCAAGTAATGAGTTTAATTCTTTTCTCTTTTTTTCGTTGTATTGGTTTTTTCCTCCGGCGATATCATCTTACAAATTATATTTAGTAAATTATTATTAGCCCATTAGCCAGGGCTAAACCAGCTCAGTCACTTTCCTATGTCGGGCTGATGAGTGCTAATAAGCACGAAACTGATGTCCTCGGCTGGAAATGACTGAGCTGGCGGTGTATTTCATGTATCTTACAAATTGCCTCCAAATTCGCTTTTTCCTCCTCTTTCTTTATCTTTTTTTTTAACAACACATAAGTAACTTTTATCGAAAAAAACTTGGAAAACTAATTTTCTGAAGTCTCACGTCCACTCCACTGCCCATCGCATCTGTAAATACAGCCGCAATCGCAAAAACAAGGAGCTAATTGAACACGATTCAAACTTTCCTACTTCCCCAACAGCGTGCAGAAAGAAACAGCTATCCTTCTCAACCTGAACCGCTGACCAATCACAGCGCGGACAGGAAGGGTGAGGAAGGGGGAGACCGACAGAACAAGCGGCTTCCTCTCCTTCCACCCATGCGTCAACCCGATGGCGAAGTGTTTGCAGAAAATTCAACTTCATTTTTTGGCGGATACCTGCGAAATTTGTAAAACGCTCTTTTGTTGCTGTGTTGTTGGACGTCCGCGGCTATTTAACTCCCCGGATTTCCCGCCAAAGCGACTGCGAAATACTTTCGGAACGTCATTTTGTGGAACGCTTCCACCTGCAGTGAATCCTACAGGTGCATCGAACTTGTTTCATCTCTGTTGACGGCGTGGAAAAAGGGCACAGAATGTGTGTTTGTGTGGATCGCAACTCGTCTAGCGTAAAGTGTCATCTATTTGTGTTTACAAGATCTTCCGAATTTCGAGGAAGATTCGTTCAAGTGAAAGTCACATTCTTCCGTTCCATTGTTTACAATTGTTGGAGGTACTGTTTCTGAATTTTAGAAATAATAGAAAATGTTTTGAAAGTTATACAATGAGTTACTGCTAGACGGAATTTTAAAATTTTGTTGGATCGTTATAGAACGTATCACTTTCTTGTTTATTCCTAAAATATTAACTGCGGCTTTTAAATAATTTATTATGAACAACAGAACTACTGTTTGTTTAATCGCCTACTTTGAAGACTCAAATGCATCAGCGATTTGAAAGCTCAAAGCAAACTTTTAATCTGAAGTAAAAATGTCAGAAGATATTTAATTGTAAGGAATATATACACGATTTGAACCGAAAAAAAAAGTACATTTAATTGCCGATGCTTTAAATGCTGTGATTATTTTGTGGAAGGCTGTGCTAATACATTTTTACGCATAAATTAGCATTTTAATAGATGATATTCTGATTTTAACATTGTGCATTTTAACAATTGATTTGAAGTATGTAAACACCACAATTATTTCCAAAAGTCTTACAACATAGCTTAAGCTTTTTTTCTATTTTAACAAAGCACATAAAAATCGAATGAGTAAAATATTTTTAAAAAAAATCTCAGCACATTTCTCGGAGTTATTTTCATGAGATTTACCGATGTTTTTAGACGATTGTTTGATCGAAAGAAAGATTAATGTTGGATGTATATCACACCTGCTACAATACTCTTTGTCAAGTTGTCAGTTTGGAAATTGATACAAAACTTTCTTTTAAAAGTTATCGTGTAATTCATAAAAGAATGGATGTGTTTTGCTGTTGTACGTAATAGCTAGAGAACAGTGCCTCATAAATCATTCTCATGTATCGGATACACTTTTTCCGGCGAACTTTTAATTGTTTATCCAATGTGAAAAAACATTGCGTTTTAAATTCACGATTCAACACCTACAAGATATTTCTAATTTATTATTAATCCAAATTCTGGAGAATTTGTTGACATTTGATTCTATTGCGTCAGAACCCGAAGAAAGCTTTTCTTAGATGAGATTTACTTTGAAAGCAATCATCCTCTCCACCTGTGCTTGTATCATGAATAGCCCCAGCTGCAGGAAATACCGCATCAGTTATTCCTTCAATTAAAAATGAAAGAACAGCAATTTGTCTGTTTGCCTTCGTAATTCGATCGAGTGAATCTTGCAAAGGTGTGTGAAATGTGGAAGATGCCTCCTCGATTTGTGACCTGTTGGATATTACTGTGTTGTGTGTTCGCTCCCTGCTCCGCTCAAGAGACTTGCTACCCCCCGGGGGGCGTGGCGGGAATCGTGATCGCGACGATCGTCGTCACGGTGGTCGTCGGAGGGCTGGCGACCGCCGCGGGATGGAGATTTTGGAACAAGAAGCATGGTGAGTATCGTTTAATTTATTTTTAAATCGAAATTGTTGATTTTTTTCTTCTTTCAGTTGCAAGCCACAGCAGTAGTGTGCAGTAGCGTAACTAGGGGTTGACAGAAGTGGCTCTCGCCAGGGGCGCAGCAGCCAGGAAAACGGCATTTCGACTAATTAAGAGTTTTTTTTTTTTTTTGATCATAAAATTTGAAAAATGTTTTAAAAAATTAAAAAAAAAAAAACTCTCAAGAGCTAGACGGTGTATATATTATATATATGCACACACATACATAACATCTCTACTGAGAAGGAACATTGGGCATCGTTGAAATAATTCTAAAAAAGAAAATTACAATGCTGCTTCCTATTTATCGAATCAATTAATCAACATATTCCAAAAGAAAAAAAAAAAAAAAAAAAAATTGGGAGGGCACAATGATTTCCGCTGACTTTCCATGTGGGCGACCCTGGGGGGAAGGGGGCGCAGTTTCTTTAGTTCGCCAGGAGCCCGAGACTCCATAGTTACTCTATTGGTAGTGTGCTTTGGCCTTCTGTTTGGCTCCCTAAAACGGAATGGTCACGAAATTTACGATCCACGAAATGAGCTCTTGGGAAAAAATTGACTTCGCTAAAACGTACTCCTCAAAAGAAAAAATGAAAAAAAAAAAAAAAAATAATTTAAAACTGAGACTTAACGCGAAAAATATACATTCGAAAAACGGAGCCCGTAGTGTTTGCTTAGTTGTGCTTTGGTCGACTGCTATATTCGAAGAATATTGTGACGAACATAGTAGTAAAATAATAACATGACGCCATAAGCGGCTCATCTGGGGCCCCTCCCTTTTCAAGGTTAAAAATTAACGATCGATCGAAAAATGAGTTTTTACAAATGGTTTATTTCATCAAAGTGAAAACCAAATTTTTGCAACTTCAAATAAATTACTCTGATGCTTTTTTTTTCCCAATAAAATGTATTAAATTCAGAGGCGGACCGGCCCATCGGCCTACTGGAAGGTGTGCCATCGAATCTGTGCACTTTCCGTTTTTTTTTTAAATAAAATAAATTTTATTTATTTATTTTCTGCACTCTCGAATCTGTGCGCCTTCGTTTTTTTTTTTTTTGCCCTCGAACCTGTGCGCCCTTTGGGAGTCTAGGTTGACACCCTCTTGGGAGCCCCAATCCACACCTAATTGAATTCATACCGTTTGCTAACCCCTGGAAAACTTTGAAATTTTCAAAAAACTCTTATTTTACATAGTTTAATAATTAAAGGACCATAATCTAACCTCTTTCTGTCTTGCAAAACATTGGATTTAGCAAGCAAGTTTTACTAGGCGAAGTTCGGGAAGCAGGCAGTCTTGCTGTAGAGTTGTCTGATTGTATTATGTTTAACACTACGTGTTTTCTTAGAAGATAGTGCGTCCCAGTAAGAAGATCTTCCTTGAGAAGATAATGAGGAGAACTTATAAGGTCTTATTTTCTCACATCGGAAAGACACTCTTGATAAGGGGGATTAGATTACCATTGCCGTCGAGGCAGAGTGATTTAATTGCTTGTTTGTTTATTTCTTCTGAACACGACCTTCTGGGATAAATCATAAGATCTGTCAGATCGGAGAAAGTTTCTACTTCAAGTTAGTTAATTATATTTGGCTATTCGACAGCATGACAGGGAGAAAACGATGAGTTCTTTCTGCACTCATAACACTTTTTCCAAACTTCTGAAATTGCATTCACCAATCGGGACGAGGGCAGACATATCAAATGGCTAAAGAGAGAAGCGTAGCCAGGATTTAGCTTCTGGAAGAGGGTCATAACTAAAGGTGACTTTTTATTTTTTTTCTTCCAAACTGGACACTTACCAATCAAAGATATCTTCACAGGGCACCTATTGGCCCGGGCCCAAGCCTAAAAGGAACCCAATATTTTTAAAACTAGGCGTGAAATATAGGGGTAAGCAATATGGAGGGGGCCCGAAAAAGTCATTTGTGACGGGCCCCAAATTTTCTGTACACGCCCTTCTTCACGTGTATATTTATAGAAAGATTTTCACAAAAAATGGCTTAAAAAATACTTTGACCCGCAAAAAGACACATAAAAGAGAAGAATATGAACACATAAAATTATGAATTGAACACATAAAAGAGAAGAATTCATATAGTGTTTAATGTACAAATTTCCTTGACTGCATTTGGTGCTGATTTTAAATGAGAATGAAATTCTTGGCAGAATTTCAACAATTTATTTGGAACTGATGTGATATACCCCACCCTTGGCGACTTTTTCCTGTTTGGCGCCAAGAAAGCGTCGCCAAGAAAACGATGTATGACGACATATGTCATACATCGTTCTTTAGCGCCAACAGGAAAAAATCAGATAAAAAACATGATCAAAGCACTTCAGAACACAATATATATAAAAACAACATAAAAGCACAACAAAAAAAAACATCACGAATATATGCTTCAAAAATGTACAGGGCCGGGGTTTTTTGTAAACATATTAAAATACAATGAAATAAATTATTGTATTAATTACAAGTCGAAATTAATGCATTAATTTTTTTTTCATCATTTCTCCGGGATACGAGCCCTCGGTCTCATAGTACTTTCGTAATGAGACCTCGGCTCGCCGGCCCTGCCTCGGTCTCATTACGAAAGTACTATGAGACCTCTGGCTCGCCAGGACCTCGCTCCGCTCGGTCCGTTATCCCTCCGACTGTTAATATACATTACAGTCGGAGTATGGTCACAGTTATGTATATTTTCATGGAGACACACAAGGGTGGCTCCTTCCGCTCAGTGTACAATAATGATACAGTTTTAAGTGTGAAATATGCACCATTATTGTGCAGATTTATTAATGAAATTCAGCATTTTTACGAGCACAACTGAAAGAACTTTCAATTGTTAACATAAAATTCAGTACCTAAAGGAGGCATGTTAATAGAATGTCTAAATAATTCGTGGCATCGATAAAAATTAACTTTTAGAACAAAATAACCGTACTATTTCTGTAAAATTAATTTACATACAGTAAAAATAAAGTTAAAAACTACAAGAACCCCTCAAGGATTTGTAAAATTAAAGAATTTTGGAAGTGAGAGGTTTTTTTTGAATTCTAAAATAAAGAACTTACCTTTTTATATGGTATAAATATTCACACTCAGTCTAAAACAATACATCATATGACAATGGCACGTTACAGATACACACCACGTTGGAGTTAACTTTTAATTAACCTTCAAGTTTGAAGAAACTAGCATTTTCTAATGTTTTTACTTCAAAACACAACTACTGAATTTAAACTAACACAAAATAAGCATTCCTGTAAGGTATATTGCACGAAACAACACCACGTATCTCTCCTGCGTGAAACCCAAACAACCCAAGTAAACAAGTTTGAACAGATCTGTAAGATTGCCTTCGGGTTGCTAAACACAGGTTAGTTTGGCCAGGGATGCCATGCATAAAAAAATATCGCCTCATTGGCGAGAAAAATATTTTAATTTTGTGCAAAAAAATCGAATGTCGCCAAATGGGGGGGGGTATATTACATCTGTACCATTTATTTTTATAAAATCAACGTTGCTTTAAGAACTGCCATTTGCATCTGTGCTTTTTCGCTAGCCCGCCCACTGATTAGCTATAAGCGAAAATATACTTTCAATGGTCATCATCTTGATTGGCCTTTTCTTCAGGCCCCTGGAAAACATAAAATCTATCAAATCATGATTTAATTTTTGATACGAAAATGCTTAAACAACTTCACCCTGGGATTTTAGTTGAAGCATTTTATGTTTCATTCTGTCACTTCAGAAAACGTTAACAACGGGACAAGCAGGATTCCTGGTAACGAGACTGCTCCGTTCCAAGCGGGACGCATGGTCAGTCATCGCTCATCTGAGTCATGATCGTCTTAACATGTATATTAAATGTTATATTAGGATTGGCAATATGTTTTACAGCCAAGAATTTTTTGGACCGGGGGGGGGGGGGGGTCGGACTCTCCTCTTAGCAGGGCTCCTGGCTTTGAAAGTCGTGCGTCCGTTTGAATTTGTGCAACAGGTGTAACTGAGATTTTACAAATGAGGCAGTGAGAAGCAAAAGAATGTAGTGGACAAAAAAATAAGTACATTTTGAACAAAAAGCGTTTAAATTTCCGGTCCTTAGGTATTCTTTCATTGAAAAGTTTTTCCAAATCATGCTGTATAGCAGCTCCTACAAGGGTTACTTGTCTATCTCTTACACCGAGAAAGAGGAGAGGTTCACCTACCTTTTTCTGGTAGGTGAACTACCAGAGTCTCTAGTTCATCCTACCACCAGAGGTTCTGGTAGTCTCCAACTTTTTAATTTTGGCCGAAACATCACTTTGCTGCCTCAAAAATGTCGATTTCAGACTTTTTCAAATTTCGTTATCTATAAACTTTAAACTACTTGGTATATCATTTTTTAATCTATGGGTCTACATCAACATTATTTTCATTCCCCGTAACTACCTGAAGCAACTGTGTAGTATATTATTATTTTATTGAATTCAAAAGAGTTCTAAAGTCTATAAAAAGAATAAACTGATGTATTACAAACGTTTAAATTTGTTTGCAATCATTTATGCACCTAATTTTTCAAAACTCCTACCAGATCTCAGAAAGGTTATCAAGAAAAGAAAGTATTAGAACAAAAATATCAATTTGCATTTGTAGTAGGTGTGCGACAACCCTGTTGTAGTCGCTGCCATCCATCTCGACACGCGGAAATATGTTCCTCCTTTCACCCCCCCTTAATGACATTTCATTATCCAATCCTTTGTTTTCTCCTCCGATTGGTGGTCCGTGTCGCGTGCTCGGATGATGTTCAGAAAATATCCTTATTCCTACTGATTTTCCTTGATTGTCGTTGCTAACGAGCTCTGCGCTAACGAATCTTCTTGTAGTTCCGCCATTTTTTCTCAAATGCAAGAGCCGAAGGGCTTAAATGACTTGGGTGTCACATCTACAAAGTCGCCGGCGTGGGTACTTAAAAATTCTAGCATGTTCTGTTATGTAATTGTTATTCTTTTTCTGTTCCAATTATGGAATTGTTTTTCTCGACGGCGAAGAAGTTCTTCTGGTATATGGGTCTCGTTAATCGGTCATGCATTTAAAAAATCCACGAAACTTAAAAGGAAGAATTTAAAAATGTTTTGGGAATTGTTAAGAAGGCATTTTTATGGTTTTCAGTTATATTAATTTCACGTTGAAACAAAGCCGCAAATACACACACACACACACACCCAAAGCTATTCTTATTGCTATATTCAGTGGTGTTCCCCTAGGGTTCTCCATATACGCCGTGTACTCTCAAACATTTTTTTAGAATTATGGCCTATCGTACACCCTCAAGCTTCAAAAATTTTCATTTATAATTCAGATTCCATCAGTTTTAAATTTTCCTAAAGCAAGAAAGGAACAAACGGTCTTATCTTGTGCAAAAGAAGGCTTCTTCCTTCACTGTATGTTGTGTATTTTACATAGCCTGAATCATGTAAGAACCTTCAAGCTATGTAAAATAAACAACATGCAGGCAGAGTAACGGTCTCGGCGAATATTGCTGTAAATATTGAGTTCAATGCGTTGGTGTTGAGGAAAAAAAAGTAATAAAAAAAACAGATAATCCACGGTAGCGTATGTAATCCGCTACTCAATATTTTCCTCAAATTAACACCCTCCTCAATAATTAACAGATAATCCACAGTTTATAGGCAGAAAAATATGGTACAACTCTTTTTTTTTTTAAATTTCAAGCACGTACGCATTAAAAAATAATAATAAAAAGTTATAAATTTTTGTCTGAAAAAAGTGAGGGGGCCCGGACCCCCTCTGACCCCTTCCACGAGCCGCCACCGTGGTGAAGACTACTATTAAAGAATACAAAAAACATGGCTACTAAAAACACATTCTTAGAAATTAGAAGTGTCCCAAATTGTAAGCGTCCCAAAGGTACAACGCTCTCTCCTATGTGTATTTTTGCATGTTTTGCTTATTCTTTAACTCAGATATTGATAAGAATATTGGAAATATTTGAAAATAAATTTTTGCTTTGTTATTGAAATATTGAACTGTAATAGTGCTGTTGTGTGTGTAACGGCGCAGTGATCCAGTAATTAAACAGTTAAAATAATAATCAAACTGAAACACAATTTAAATAACGCTCTGTAACGCAGTATACACACATTGTAACAAAAACGAGCTGATGTGTGCATCACATGACTTCCTTTTACTCCAATTTAATGTCATTTTCTCATTATTGGCAGTTTTTATTTGATTCGATAGTTTACTCTCTAAATATCACCAACAGTGGCCAAATTGAAACCAGATTAAAAAAAAATATTTAAAAAAAACGCCAAGTTGGCGACAAAACTTGGCGACGAAAGACTGGCGATATATCGCCGTGTCCGCCAAATTATAATACCACGTGAGTTTACATCGCAATTAACAATGATTTCCCCCCAAAAAAGGGCAAAAGACCCCCTTTTGAGCATACGAATGCAACCAAAAAGGAAGGTGCACAACTAGACCCCACTAGGAGTCTACGTATCAAATTTCAACTTTCTAGGACATTCCTTTCTTGAGTTATGCGGCATACACACATACGCACGTACATACAGACGTCACGAGAAAACTCGTTGCAATTAACTCAGGGATCGTCAAAATGGATATTTCGGGTATCTATACGTTCCTAGGCACATATCCACGTGTGGTCAGGTTGAAAAAAAAACTCAACATTCATTTGGGAGTGAGCAAAATGGAAATTAAGGCCGATTTTTGGGTGAAAATTTTTTCGCGAATACAATACTTCCTTTTTTGTAAAAGGAAGTAAAAAGCACACTACTTTTCAACTTCATAACTCGCCTAAGAAATTCATAGCCTTTTATAAAACCAGCTATTCAAAGAGACGTTCTGTTAATGGATATTAAGTGGCTAATTTGAACGTCATGAAGGGAAATAATGCAAGCTTCGTTTAACCCTTGAGTATTCGCTATGGAACCCTGGGGCTCCACGGAACAGAATTTAAGAAACGCTGTATCATACAATTAAACAAAACCGCGAAACAAAACAAATTCTGGAAATATCAAGCATTAGTTAAGTTTTTAACTTTAGGATGAATAAGAATAAGCTTCACTTTAAAGTTAAAAAAAAATATTTGAAAAACCCAGAAGACGAGACATATTTCGACTGGAAAAACCCAAATCTGGATGGAAGTTCAGGTTTGGAAGTTACTGACAAGCAAGAAGAGAGATTCTTTGTTTCGCAGCTGGAAAAGGAGTTCATGAATTTGAAATAAGATGTTCATTCATAATTTTTCTTCCTTTAGCAGAATATTCGAAATAGCTGAGATATGTCATGAATATTTAGCATTTAGTTGTGTTAATGCGAAGAGTTAGATTTCATGTCTTTCATTTACGTTTTGTTTTATGCAAAGAGAGTTTAAATTCAAGTTGCTTCAATTTTTAGGCATTTATAATCAGATAACTCTTGTTTTATAAAATGAAAATAAATGGCCATAACTTTCTTAGCCAAAGCCATAACTTTGTGCCTGTTAGAGCACAATTAATTAATGTCACGAGATTCAATTAACCTTTTCATAGTACAAGTAGCGTTAAAATTTTTTACTGCAACCAGTTTTAATAAGAAACGTGTTTTTGATTGCCCGCTGATAATTTTTCATTTCTTATTTGTAAATAGTAGTGTGTTCTAGACACAAGTGTGTTCTGTAGTGTGTTCGAGTACTAAAACGTTAATATATTCCAAAATAAATAACTCTTAGATCACGCCTGAAGAGAAGTACTGTTTTGACGTATACTGAAAATCCGCCATACTTGAGTTTAGGACTTTTCACAAGTTCCTACTGGCGTTTGATTTGTATACAACTTACTTTACTGTTCTCAGTTTAATAGGGGCAACTAGACAATTTAGGCCTCCCACACACGAGGCGGTTGGTGGACTCAACTTTTCGGAAAAGTTGCTTGTCAACTATTGAATCTTCATTTTCCGTTGTCTTCACACGAGGCAATTCGTTTTCCGTTGTCTTCACACGTGGCAATTCAGTTGAAAAGTTGCTTGTCAACTATTGGATTTTCGTTTTCCGTTGTCTCCACACGAGGCAACTCAGTTGAATCAACTTTACTTCTAATAAACCGAATTTATTAGAGCAGCTGCTCTACAATGCAGTTAAAACGGAACAGAGTTGACTGTCAACTAGTTGACTCTTGTGTACAGCGAACGCTTGGCAAAGTCTCGATGAGTTGCATCAACTACAGTGCTTTCCAAATTATTAGATTTAGACTGTTTTAAAAGCAAATTCTTTATTGATTACTACTTACTTATTGATATCGTACATAACTATACACACATTAATAAACAGTGAAATAATTATCTAATATTTAGTATGCATTCCCTTCTTCTTGATGAGCATTTTTAGTCTTTTTGGTATACTTTTCACTAGGTTTGCACCATTTCTTAACTTTTTTAAAAAAGGAAGTAAAAAATTGTTTATACTCACTATTATATATACTCACATACACATACTCACTAATTACCTAAAACTAACTTTAAATGTAACAGAACACACTAATCAAAAGAAATAGTGAACTGTTTAAGCCGATTGAGGTTATGTTCTTGGTAGGTAGATAAACAAAGAACATAAACAAAGCAGACAGTGCTGCCACCTAAAAACATTAAATTATGCTAAAATAACGTAATAATCAGTGTATGTACTTTAACAAATGTACTGTACTTTAACAGTAAAATAAATAGTATTTTAGTACAAATAGTGTACAAAAAAAAAAAAAAAAAAAAACTCTTTAGTCTAATAATTTGGCCAGCACTGTAAAAAGTTGATTACACTTATCGGGATGAGAATGGCAGCTGCACACGTGCGTGGTGCCAACTGTGCCGGGCACACCAGGCACAGTTGACTGTCGTGTGAAAAATGACAGGTGATTCTTTCAGTTTTCTGCCTGGTTATACTCTTCCTGATAACCGCCCGTTCGAAAGTTGATTCAATTAAGTTGCCTCGTGTGAAGGAGGCCTTATTGCCAAGGACGGATACAAGGGAAGGGCTTTGGGGGCGATCGCCCGCTCCCTTGAGGGACCCCGCACTGGAAAATTTTCCGAATTGAAGTCTTAAAACGCAAATGTAGGCCGTATTTGACGATGTTAAGGAAAGAAATATGGTTCGAATTCGAATGTCTTTCTCGGAAATTTTTCGGAGTTGGAGTTTCAAAGATGCAATATCAGACGATTTTTGGTGATGTTAGGAAAAAGGAGTATGGAAATTTCCACTTAAAGATAAAAATGTTGTGCTGCCCGCCCCAAGCATATATTAATTAAATACGTAGGTAAGTGTAAAAATCGACCGCCCTCTCTTTGAATCAGCGCCTGATTACCGCACAGGTCAACTAGGCCTGGGCTTGGGGCCGCATCTTCCTCAGGGGCCTTGATTTTTTAAAAACTTATGCATAGCATTAAAAAATCATGCATTTTTGTTAAACATTATTTTGCGTTGACTTAAAGTGATAGAATGGAGAGGAGGGGGAACTCCAAAGCATTGTGGGCCTTGGGCTTCACATTTAGTTAGTCGGGCCTTGCTTTGTATGAAAAACTTCATAATCCGCAATTGCTTATTGCTCCACCACAACTTCATATCCTGTTGCCTTTTAAGATGGTAGAAAAAGTATAAATAATATGTTGCTAGAGGAAGTGCATTGGAAAGGGGGGGGGGGGAGGGAAAGGAGTTCAGGCTCTCTATTAAATACAAAGTAACGATGGGAAAACTTATGGAATACAGAGAGAAAACAAATCACCCATTAATTTCTCTTCCCTTCCCCCACTCATAACTTCATTCAATTACTAAAATCTTCATTTCTCTCCCGCCTTTTCTCCTTTTATGGATTATGGAATCCACTCACGTTAATGCTCGTTAAAAAATTCAGTTTAGAGTCAATAATTGTTAACTTCAGAACTCTTTCATTCATAATTTTTAATTTTTGCGTTATTTTTTTTTTTGGCTTTCAAACATTTATGTTAAAAAAAAAGGCAACGTGAATTAATTTCTCATTTTCGAACGAACTCATACAATATTTAGAGTTTAGATACTCTTTATATCCAATGGCATTACGAACGTCGTTGTTTATCCTCTCTGTACTTCTCCAGGAAATTAGAACAATCTAGCAAAAAGAAAGAAAAATACAGAGAATTGTTTTAAATGCAAAACTTTCTAGAGCACAATTCCTTTCTTTCTTTTCTTTTCTTCTGGCTCCATTTTCCACAAAAGCTTTGTCAGAAAATCGCCAAAAAGATCTTTACCCTTTAACCCAGATTCGTATCATTCTCAAGCCAGGTAATTGATGCAAGAAATTCAACTTGATGATACTAGGTTTCGTTGCTTATTTTTCATTCCATATTGAAGATCACCAGTTTTCGTTTTGAAGATCAAGTTCAACTTGCTCCAAGCATCTCGTTCCTGTTTTGATTTTTCTTGTTTTATTTTTGGAGCTCTTAATATCTTTCGTTGTTGAGCTTTGCAGTTTAGTGTATAGTCTTATGCTGCGTGTTAATTTTTGCTTAATTTATTTCACTTCCTGTTGAATAATGGTTAAAAAAAAAAAAAACATGCAGCATGTGAAAGTAAATAGGGAATTTAAAACTAAAATTTAGTATTATTGTATTGAAGAATTGTTCTTGAAGTAGAGTACTAAAACGGCAATTAACCGTTTTCTTAAGTTTTATTTTTATGATGATTTTTAAAATTTTATTAATCTAATTATTACTATTTTTAGTATTTTGTGTGTGTGTAAACAAGTCTAAATCGTAAAACAAAATCCTATGGCCATAGGCGGCTGGTGCACCTAAAAAGGGGGGAGGGGGACGCCTCTGAAGCTGATTTTATTTTATCTTTTTTACATTTGGGCAATATTATTGGCTTATCACAATACGGATTAAAACCTTTGCCTCTAGGTTGACTAATCATCAAAAATCGAGACGGTTGGACACCATAGGTGTCCCCTTCCCAGTTCTAAGTTCAATTCTAACCTTAGAGCAGGAATTAGAAAATGGAGGGAGCGAGTCCAATAATTGGCTTAGCAAAAGCTGATGCCAAGAGCCCAATTCACGTGACTCAACAATGACGAATGGTTGACACGTTTTGAGTAAAACTAGCGAAAGAAACTTGATTTCTTTCAATGTTTTGCTTTAACGCGTCTATCATGTGACTTGGGACCTTTGATTCACGAATGAAAGTCTTCACTCCCTCCATAACGCGAGAAAAATTCGTTTGTTCGGAATTTTTAGTTTTTTTTTCTTGAAATAAAGCAATCTACCCTGTAAAATATCATTTTCCAATCGATCATTAATTTTTATCTCTGAAAAGTGAGGAGGTAAGGTCCCTTTAGTTTTGGAAATGAGGGGAAAAGTTGCTCCCCGTGCCCCCACCTATGCTTATACTTTTGGAAGAGACTGCGCTGTTGTTGTAAACGTTGTTTTTATTAAACTCTTTCTCAAAGGACTTCTGATTATTTTCTGATGAGAGATAGCTAACTCAGATATTAATGTCTTTTTTGGGGGGAAAAATAAAAGAAGAGTGCCGCAAAAGAGGAAAATATAAGCTGACATATGCCTCGGAAAAATTGAGAAATGTATCAAATATAAAACATTCAAAAGCTAAAAACAATTCAAGCTCTTTGAGCTCTTTTAAATCACGCTACATTTTCAAATACAGTCAAACCTCGTTATCGCGACACCCGGATTTCACGACACTCTGGATGTCACGTCACTTTTTCAAAGTTCCGAACTTATATATTGCTTATTATACGTATAATTTAATAAGCAAACCCTTATTGAAAGTATTTCAGAGTTGAAAAAAAAAAAAATGTGAAGTATTTTTTTTCTTATAATTTTAGTTTTATCCAGCAATAATTCAAAATTATGTTCGCTAAATCTAACTAAAAACATCAAAACTAATAATTTCTTCATTAAATATATAATTTTATTATAAACAAATTTTTAATTATGAATTTTAAAACTATACCGTTTATGACGTCGCTCCGGCTATGATGACACGTTGTTGACAGTCACAAAGGTGACGTGATAACGAGGTTCAACTATACAAAATTAAGCTTTCAATCATAATGTTCCTGTTCAATTCCATTTTAATGAATATTTAACATCTTCTTAGCTAATTTTTGAGCTGCATTCCGTCGAACTAATTTCTCAACAATACTTTCGCAACTTGCTTGTCAAAATTAAGCTTCGTCATTTATTGTTGAGCAATTTCGCGCCGATGATTTCGCAATAAGAAAGTATGATTAAACTTACAGCTAAAGTAATGACCTACACTACATTACATTCCATCAGGATACCCCGTACCCTAGCACTACAGGTGGTTTAACCAATTGGATAAGGACCTGAAGACGGCTGTGTATTAATCCAGACCAGGGACCGAGCAATCCCTGATCCAGCACCTCCAGAGAAGATGTGAAATGGGAACTCAGAAGACAAAAAATTACTGTTTTCAAAGTGTTGTTGCAAAATGTTCAATTGGCAAAATAAAAGTCCTAATAACTTTTAAACAGTATAACTTAGATTAGCTAGATATTACCCGACATACAAATTACTTTTCTGCCAGTAGATTGCTTCGAACTAAACGTTCTGAAAAGATATATATATAATATATATATATATATATATATATATATATATATATATATATATATATATATATATATATATATATATATATATATATATAGGGTGATTATAATTAAAGTTCCACTTTCAAAACGCTGTAAAAATAAAACCACTGGTCAGAATGACCTCAAATTTGAACGGAATATTATCGAAGAAGGTGGAAAACGTATGGCAGAAGAAAAATAAATAGTTGGAATTTTTAGCAATAGAAGGCGCTGCAAGTGTCAGAATATATAAATCAAAACACCTGTCATGCGCACGAGTCATTGAAGTTGTTATAAAAACGCCAAATACACGTTTTTTTTCCTCATTTCGCATCTGAGATGTTCACTATGACTGTCGCAATGAAAGACTTGACCGTCCCGATCACCTGATCTTAACCCGTGTGACTTCTGAATATGCGGCTATCTGAAGGCTTGCAAACTTTGCTGAGCTGAAGGCATGCATCGCGCAACATATTCTAAACGTGACCCGGAAACACTTCAATCAGTCGTAGAACATGCTGTTTCTCGATTTCAACTTGTTACAGAAAACGGGGTACATCATTCTGAACATCTTTTGCGCCAGTCTCACGAAAATTAAAGACAGATTTGATTTTTACTGATGCTTTTTATGCGGTTTTCGGCCTCAGGACAATTAAAAACCGATTTTTCCCATTCGATGTGATATGACCTTGCCGTGTTGGATGGGCTTACTTAACTAAGTATCACACCTGTACCCTCGAGCACGCTAAGTAGTACGGTGTTTTAACGTATAATTTACACCTTAGGTAATATTTTATGATTTATTTGTCATTTGTAGTCGACCACTATTAAATTATGATGCTTACAGCGCCATCTGTTGCTAAAAATTTTAACTATTTATTTTCTTCTGCCATCAAGTTCCCCCTTTCTTCGATAATATTCCGTTGAAGTTTGACGTCATTCTGACCAGTGGTTTTATTTTTACAGCGTTCTGAAAATGGAACTTTAATTATAATCACCCTGTATGTCAGAGACGTACCGAGTACTCGGTAACTACTCGGTACTCGGCCAAATTCTGATCAGATACTCGGCCAATACCGAGTAGTTGCAAAAAATTGAATATTGTCCAAGACAGATTACTAAAATTTATAAAAAAAAAAAAAAGAGCAAGCATTATATTCTGCAATCATTTACAATTAAAATTTATAAGTCAAATTTAAATTTTGAGAATAATGAAGTTTGTACTGCTTCAATGGAATAAATCTTTATTTTAATGTCCCCAAAGTTAATAAAACTTATTTATTAAAAATTACGCAAAAAAGGTAAGTATAGAAAATATGGAATTTTTATATTAAAAATGGATTTTTCCAACAAACAAAAATTAGTTATAAAAAATATGAAAAAACCTTTTGCTTAAAAAATAAAAAGAAGTAAAACAACGTTAAAAGCACAGTGCAGGAACTCTGCAGACACGTGTTTTGGCGTTACAAGGAATTCCTTTTTCAATACACAAAATGGGAGCTCGTAGATTTAAGAACATCCGACAAAAGTCAGATTTTTTTGTCGAATGTCTTCACATTTAACTCACATGTTATGCACTGAAAAAGACATTCCTTGTAGTGATGTGCCGGATCGTCAAAAAAGTAGATCTACGGATACGGATCAGGATCTTTAGTGTCAAGATCCGCGGATACGGATACGGATCTCATTCTCTCCCCCCCCCCAATTCAACTATACACGTGTTTAATTTGTTACGGAAGGTATTCCCGTCAGAATAACACTGCTTTTTCAAAAAATGTCATCTACGGCGAAAATATAATCAAGACTATGATTTACTCTCTTTAAAGAAATCTCCGTTGAAATTGAGGGAGAGTTTGAAGGAACGGATCAACGCTGCATTAATGCTTAGATAGAATGTGAAAAATTATTTCTAGCTTGCTCGGTTGATGTAGAATATAGGAGCAAGAGTGTAAAACTGCTACTGGACAGGCTATAAATAATTTTTCGCATTTTATTTCAGGATAAATGCAGTGCTGACCCATTCCACCCAACTTACTCCGACCGACAGAATAGCAGAGCCGGGAACACCTTTACAAACAGTAAATAGAGAATTTAGTCTCACTTTTTTTTTAAGGATGCCGAGAAAAACCAATATGAAGAATATAACAGAAACCCCAAATCAATAACAGAAACTAAAATTAAACTAAAAATTAAAAAAAAAAAAAAAAAAGCATGTCCCAGAGGGCCGACCTGATATTGAGATGGATTTCGCGGGTTAGAACACACATTGTTAACAAATATGAACTGACAGCGGATAGAAATTTTAAATCATTGAGCTTTTTCCCCTTATCTGACTATGAAATAGCTACCGATCCCGCGGCTTTGAATTGCATTTAAAATTTCCTTAACAAAATTATAGCTTTTACTGTGTATAACTTGGAAGTTAAAAACAAATATCAAACGCAGAAAACTTAGTTCTTTTAATTTGAGGCCAGTATTTTTAACGTACGGGTATGTTTTTACTACCATAATTCTGAAAAACGTTAAGTCGGTTTTTATTAATATTTCTGGCAATTAAAGTTAGTCTGCAAAAACGAGGCCAAGCTAAGAACACTTTTGATCAAGTCACCTTTTGAACGAGAAAAGAACTATCAAAATCGGTCCATCTGTTTAGGAGCTACGATGTTACAAATAAACACACAGGTACACTTTTAAAACTTATTACCTGTTTCTTTTTGCAACGGGGGGTGCAAATTGGCTTCTGAAATGATACCTTATAATTTAAATAGGGAATAAAACCTAATTTAAACGGAATTTAAAAGTTTTTTATTCAAATATTTAAGAATTTTTAGAATAAAAAAGATCCGTTTAAGATCCGTGAAAAAAGTAGCGGATACGGATACAGATACAGATTTTTATTTTCCTTCGGATATCCGCGGATACGGATACGGATATCCGGAACATCACTAATTCCTTGTAACGGGGGAGGGGGGGGCAGAAACACGTGTCTGCAGTGTTCCTGCACATTTGTTTTATCTGCTTTTAAAAATTATTTATGTTTGGCGGACTAGAACTATCATTGATGGATATACAGTGAAACCCCTCCTAACGGACACCCCTCAAATTAAAATTGACAATTTTTAATTCCCCAGTTCCAATGCAAATAACATTATTAAACCCCTGTCCTGTGACACCTCTATATTGCGGACAAAAAAATTTGTCCCGTTAGTGTCCGCATTAGAGGGATTTTACTGTAATTTGTTTTAATTCCAACTTGATTAATCATACCTTTTATTTATTTAATTTTAAAAATAATTTTTTTGTAAAATTTTTGACACAAAACAAAATTGTATACATAATGCGTAATTAAATTTCAGCAGGAATTTAGGTTTAAAAGCTATTTATTATATGGACAAGGAGGTCTATACTACTATTCCAATAAATTCAAAATTCATCACATGTGTGTCGGTGGTTCTTCTTAAAACATAATTGGTACTTGGTATATATATATATATATATATATATATATATATATATATATATATATATATATATATATATATATATATATATATATATATATATATATAATTTATTTTATTTTATTTTATTTTATTTTGAGTTTAGCGTGTTTTTGTAAGCAAGATTAAATTATTGCAACAATGTAATAAATTTTGCTTTCCACTGAAAAACAGATTTATGGCATAAAACTCAAAAACATTTCAGTTTTCGATGAAATCGAAAATCTGCCCGACAAACTGTAACGCTTTCAATGATCCCACAGCATATCAAGCGTGACTCGTGAGTTGCGAAATCGAATTCAGGAAGAAATCGAACTAGAAGATGACGGATGACGCGCAAAGAGTAATAATGGGTGATGTTACAAAAGTCTTATTAGTTTGCGTGATGAGAAATTGTGGTGGTCATCCCACAGACATTGTTTTTAGAAAACATAATAAGCTTCCGTGTGTAGTAATGTTTGCGTATACTTTGTGTTCCTGTTTATTTATAGTCAACATATTTAAATGCTCTCTCTTGACGACAGTTTTAAAATTGCTTGATTGATTACAACATGCCATAATATCATCACAAATTCTTTTAGTGCCCTCGGGGCCCAGGAAGCTTTCAATCTCAATCGTCTAAGCTTTCTGTACGGGTTCAGTTCCATACAAACTCGTCCATCCAGTCCAAAGAGTAGGAAATAATAGTTCTCTAATCCTTTTACTCTTTGATCCAGCCTCTTTTCATCCTCTGGATCCATCATATTCGTCGCCAGGTCAGATTGGGGGCCGTCTACAGCGCATCAGGGTTCCAGAGGTCAATGCAACATTTGGAATACTGTCTGTGCCTGTTTCTGCATTGTATGAGGTATACGATTTCAACCTTCTGGTTGTGACTGGTGGGATTTCCAAGTTTTGTCAGTTTTTCTCGTTTTTTTAAATACTTTTGAAGGTAGTAAGACTTTGTGTGAAGTCCAGTTCTTTGCAGTTCATTCAGTTGTAGGGAAATGTTTCCATGATTGAGGTTTTGGCTTGAATGTCTCAATTTTGGCCGAATTGAAGAAAATGTCTGAAGTCTCAAGTAAGGACAATAAATAAATGCCACACTTTTTTTTTTCAACAAATGTGTTCTCCACCTCCTCTTCCTCTTTGTGTTACAAAGTGTCACATTTTACCTTATCCTTCCTTATTCCCCCACCCTTGTCACATATCACGCTGTTTTTCATAAGAATATTGTTATAAGGAAAATGCCTGGATGACCCAGTTATTGTTAGCCCTTCCCTCCTTGTCAATTTCATGAATCCCCTAATTAGTGAGAAATTTTACACGTAAAACATGTAAGTGCGGTAATAAGCAAACTTACTCAAGGTAAACTCTGGCTCCACTAGTGATATTTAATTGAATCTATTATTTCAGAAAGAGCGTAAGTCCAATGGATTCCCGTAGGACTTACGACCTTTCTGAAATAATCGATTCAGTTACATTAATGACTCTTTTGATTGTTGTACTAGAAAATCGCCTGTCAAGATATGACGGGTGAAAATTGCTTCTACATTTAAACGAAGCAATTGTCAGTTTGGTGATATTTTGATAGTTGAAATTTTAACCATAAGTGCAGAGGATGAACCTTACTGATGGAACTCCAGTAGATAGCAGCGTTCAATGTTTTCGTTTTTTCATTCTCTTAAAATGAAAGTCTTACCAGTAAAACACTTAATAGTGACTGGATCCAGTTTAGCCTTGTCACAATAAAGCAGGCCTGACGAGGGGGGTATGTGTGTGTAGGCATGTGTGTTTGTGTCCGTGTGCTGGCATAAGTGTGCGAGTAGTTGTGTGTATGAATGTGTGTAGGGGGGAGGTATGTGTATGTGTGTGTAGGAATATGTGTTTGTGTCTGTGTGCAGACATGAATGTGTGGGTAATTGTGTGTATGTGTGTGTATGTTTTTGTGTGTGTGTGTGTGTACGTGTAGGTGTCTGTATGTATGCGTGTATGTGCGTGTGTGTGTGTAGCTGCGTATGTATGCGCGTGTGTGTAGGACATGGTTGCAACCTGGAGACGGCTTTCGCTATAGGAGCAGCATCGTGAGGACCCGGTCGACGGTGATGGTGCGGAGGGGGGGGGGGAAATAAAATCAAAGGACATCAAAACAGTCAAGTGAGAGCAATAAGCAATCGTGAGTGCTCAAAGACTCCGAATAAGCGGAAACGTAAAGATAAAGTCAAATTTACTCCTTTTGTATTTCCTGTTTTGTGGCAGTTAGAAAATAGTTGATTATTTTCTAGTAAGCGATTTTAATTTTTCTCTCCCCCCCCCCTTTTTTTTTTCTTTTCTTTTGGTAGGGGCGGGGGGCCCAGTGACAAAACTGTCAAGGGGCCGCCTTGGCTCTGCGACCCTACAATTAAGCATTTCTATGCATGTCAAACATTACCAAAACATAAAGCAAATTATCATGCCTTGGAGCGAGTTTCATTGTTGATGACGTCAGCGTTACTTATCATTGGCTATTATATATATGAGGATATATATATATATATATATATATATATATATATATATATATATATATATATATATATATATATATATATATATATATCAATTTTGTGGAATTAGGCGTGCGCGGTAACGGAGACTGAATTAGGGACTGTCCACAAATGATGCCACGCTTTGAGAGGGAGGTGAGTTCGCGAAATTATGAGTTTGTGACAATGGGGATACGGGGTAACAAGAGGTGTGACATCACGGATTTTTTATAAGAATATGTTTATAAAAAATAACGTGACATGTGGCAAAGGAGGGAGGAAGGGAATGGTTTAGTGTGAGTGTGACACTTTATGACAAAACAGGAGGATGAGGAGGGTAAAAAAGTTGAAAAAAGTAGTGTGACGACATTTATGAGCAGCTGCCAGCTCTTTATTACATTTCGTTCCTTGCAAAAGTATTTTAGAATTGAATAATTCACAAAAGAGTTTCGAAGCCGCTTGTCCCTATCCTTATTTTGTAACTCTAGTCTAGACATCTTTCATAATTTAACCCGGACTTCGATTGCTCTGTTGTTTTTCGAAGTGAAAATGTCTGTTTATCGCCAAGTAAAGTGAGAGGGAAGAATCACCTGTTGGCCTTGAATTCAACAATGAATCACCGCCAGCAGTGACGTCATCCAGGTAGCTTGATAGCTTGGGAACTTGGTGAACCGAACAGGTGTTACAGGGAAATATGTTGTGAAAGCATAAGTAAGCGTGGAGTCCCTACTTTTCAATCAAAAGTCAGAAGTAATGAAAGGAAGGGACATTATCCATTCATGGTAATTTCGTAGACGAACTGCAATACCTGTAAACGGGGTAGAAATTTGTTTGACGAGATAATTTTCAACTCACCTTTTGTACATCATTATTATACCCCCGGAAGAATAATTTCTTTCAGCAGACTGCGATGCAAATTGAAAACCCCAAAAATAGTCTGCAATGCATTACATTAATCGTAACTGAATAAGAATCGATAAATGCTTAAAAATAAGATGCTAAACTTTGAAAATGCAATTTACTTCCTACCTGTGGATTATATCCCAGAAAAAACGGCACAGTTCGCTTAAGTAAAGATCACTTTTTCTTTAAAAAATGTAAGTGTTTTTCGCCTCCAGCTAAGAAATAGTCTGCAGACTTTCTCCAAAATCTGACGACCTTTTTCTGCTACCGGGGCCCTGTGTCTACCAGGCCCGTCATTTAAGGCCTTCAGAAGGGGGGGGGGGATCAATTTGATTTTGAAAAATTAATGCTTTTGCATATAAGGGGAGGGGGAGAGGTGTTTGTTGTTTTCCGATGAAATTTTCATGGAGTATGTACCCCTCCCCCCCCTCCTTGAAAAAACCGTAACGACGTACCTGATGCCTATCTGCACCAAAAATCTTTTATTTATTTTATTTAAATGGATTTTATTTTTTAAGTTTAACTGTCATCTTATAAAGGTTAATTATTAATAGATAATTCAAATTAAAAACAAGAAATGTTATTTTAATGGTCATTTAGGCATTACATAGATTTTATTTATCAGGCAGAAAATTAAAAATAAAAAAAAAATCGCAGAAAAATAATTAGTGGGAACGCTGGGATTGATAATGCTAAAAGTTTATCAAGATTTTACACCAACTTGGTCAAATACAGTCATAAATTGTTATAACGTTAAGCTTGTTTCTGTATTCTCTCTCTCTCTCTCTCTCTTTAGATAAGCTAAAACTCGAAAACCCTTCTTCGTGGAAGTAAGTTGTAAACCCCAGACGGTACTTCACAACAATATCTGAGTGTTCTTTCATAACACCAGACGAGAAGGTAATTAAAAAAGTATTGCAATACTTTTGCTTCAATGTCGGATCTCACGACATTGTTCAACTTTTGTCGCAGTTACATAGTCAATCTTTTCAATAGCAACGCGTAACACAATGACAACCATTGAACAAATTAGTTTTGAACTTTTTAAAAAACTTTTTCCCATTACCAACCAAAGTAAATTAAGTGATAACTTAACCGCACTTGTCAGCTGAGACCACGACGAAACATGAACAAAATACTTCGTAATTTTCTTCTTATATATAAAAAAAAAAAATGTGCAAGTGAGAAGTTGGTGCAAAACATAGTTTCTTAACAGGGTTAAACTGTTCGGGAGCTCACCTTGAATTACTTTTCTTTTTTTTTCCTTCAATGAACTTTTATACAGTAAGACGGAGTTTAGAACAGGCTCTTGTTATAACAAGACGAAATTTTCCCCTGACGGAAGGGGGTTTAGTTATATCATAACGGTTCCTTAAGTACATATATTAGTAGGAGTGCGCCTATCGAAAGTCACCTCCCTTTTTTTTTTCTTCTTATTCGGTTAATTGTGGCTGGCAGCTCGAAAAATTTGAAGACAGTATTCACAGTTCTAGAGATTGAATACACCACCTTCCGGAACTTCAAAGAATTATCCAAAGAGATAAAATATTTTAATTTTTGCTCGATAAAAGCAGATGTCTCATTGGATTGGTCATATCCTTCGTCAATGAATCGGTCTTGGATTTACCTCTTTCAGCGGCCATTATCCAGAGACTACAGCGCCTCCTATAGTTCATCTGAATTGCGAATTGCAAACATTTTTATCGTTATTTTATGATGTCCAATGTCTCTTCTCATTAGATGTATGTATACATGAGTGTTCGTATTTTTGTTTTTATCATTCGGTATATAAAATTTAGGGTTTTCACTCGGTAAATCGAGAATTTTCCTCCTTCCCAAAAGTTTGAGCTCGGAGCGCCCTTGCATACTGCTGGAGAAGGGGGGGGGGCATTCCTCAGACACCCCCTGGTACCTGTATTCTAGATACTATAAATTTTCGCGAGGCTCTAATTTTTGCGAGTTTGTTGGAATCTGGGAAAATTTTAGCCTCGCATAATATTTTTTCGCTGCAGATGTTTTAACTTTCGGTTCTGTTCATATTAAATTCGTGAAATTCTCTGCTCATCAATATCTTCATCTTCGCGAAAATTACGCCTACTTTTACAGTATTAAATTTGACTGATTGGAATCATATTAAAAAAAAAAAAAAAAGAAAAGAAAAGAAAATGAATCCAGCTCACGGCTGTAACTATTTACCTTTTTACCTACTAATTGTATTTTCTTGAATGTAAACACAACTCTGTGTTGTTAATTCCTCATTTTCTCGCTCAAACAAAAATGTGGCGTTTAAAAAGACAAAATACCCCTTAATTGTTCTTCAGATGCAAAGATAAAATCTCGACCCAGATGCATTTCGTTTTCCGTACTTCGGAGGCGATAGAAAGGGGATCCGGGATCTCCCATTGTCTTTCCGAGCCCTACCCAATATCGCTCTCGTTTGCAGTGAGGGCGTGAAAGGTGTGGATGCCACTTGTTGGAAAAATACCTCGCCCGCAATCTCCGCCATTCAACTTTTTTTTTTTTTCGCTCCTTCCACCTTTAATGACGTCCTTCCGTTCCTCTCGTTTGTGAAATATCATTTGTGAATGGGGACGGAACCGGGCCTTTGTGGACGGAGGGGGGATTTCGAATGTTCAGTAGCGCGTTCTTGCGTCACCTTTTGTAGGTCTGGGTCGCTGTGGCCTTGGTGTGTGTGGTCTTCGACTTTCTCTCCTAATTATTTTTTGAAATTCGCTTTCTAATGAATGTCATGATCGACATGAAAAAAAAAAGGAAAAAAAAAACTGTTTACGATTATAATTAATTTGAATTCTGAAATTTTGAATTCAAATTATGTTTTTCGCAGTCAAGACTTGCGACAGGACCCTACTTAGTGGTTACTACCCTACTCACTTGTTTCTAGAAACGGCTCTTGTCCCTCCTCTTGGGCGGTTACGTGCGTACAGTTGTGTATGTGTAGGCTTGTGTGTATGCCCGTTGGCGTGTATGTATGTGAGTGTGTATGTGTATGAGCGTGCGTGTGTATAGGACATGGACGCCAACGACCAGGAAAAGCGACTACCGGGAGGAGTTGCGCCTGCAGTGGACGGTGGAGTTGAAAAAGGAACCAAACATCAAAGATGGTCAAGTGAGAACAATAAGCAATCGTGATTGCCCAAAAAAAAAAAAAAAAAAAAAAAAACAAAAAAAAAAAAAAAAAGAAGGAAGAAAGGAAACTGGAAGAGCTAATCGGTTAGGGGAAGGTGGAGCACCTTGGGACACTTTTTAGATTATGGTTTTTAGAAATTTAATTTTCAAATCAATTTTCAACAAACTTAGCTGATCATGTAATATAGACATTTTTGCTTCAATTAAATTTTATTTTGCTGCATTATTTCATCCAAATAAATTTTCATAAAAATACTAAAAAGTCAGTACAGCGTCCCAACCTGCCCCACTAGGTGGGGTACCTTGGGACCCTAGCAAAAAAGCTTAAATGAATAAAAAAAATACTCATTCTAGTTGAATAAAAAATCTTTATTTACAAACTTACAGCCTAACAAATTTTATTAGGTTCCATATTCATTTTAAATTTACTTATACCGTCTTAAAAGTTCTTTTACTTAATTATGTTTTAGCAGCCTTTCTAATTGAAATGTTTTTACCAAGAACATTTTCTGCTGCTGTTTCAAGAGTAGAAGCTCTATTCTCAATTTTAGTTCATTTAAACCCTCATCAAATTTGTTAAGTACAATGAAATATGCTTTTTCGGTACCGAAAATTTGTGGGACAGTCTCCCAATCTGCCCCCACTTCTGTGTGTCCCAACCTGCCCCACTTAGGTTGTTATTATCGATCAACTTTTTAAAAGTTAAGCTTTGCAGTGCAATACATTTTTTAAACTTTAAATTATTATGAAAGAACATGTTTTAATTTCCACATGATCTGATTTAAATTATTTCATTTACTACTTGAAATTTTAAATGCAAATATTTAATGTTTACTTTTCTTCAAATTAGGGAAAACTTTATAATTGGGGCAACAGCGGTTGAAATGTTGTGATTAAAGTCTGAGTAGCCTTAATAATACTGTGAAGTTAACTTTGCCCCAACTATAGTGGAAATGTTTAAAAAGTGATCTCGTGTTGCCAATTTGCGCGAAGAAACATTTGCGATCGAATCAAAAATGTTCCACAACAATATCAGACGATTTATAACTTTTTGTACTTCCTTCTGTAAACTATATTCTATTCTATAATATTGAGATGAATTCTTCATAAAAGCATTGATTGATGTTTTACCTTTTTTCCGATTGGGACGTTGTTGTTTTGCATTTAAATATGTTATTACAATGCATTCTTTTTTGTTATGGAATAGGGTTATTTCTATTTGAATTGCTCAAAAACCTTTTCTTTACAAGCAACATTTTGAAAGAAAAAGAAAATAAAAGTAAACCACAGCTCATTAAAAGTTGTTGCCAATTTTCGTTTATTCTAAAACGTTTGCTTTTTTCGAAATTTTTACCAAAATCGTTCTAAAGTTTGCATGGGGATGTTATTTCCCATGAAATGGCTGCTGAAGAAACAGTTATTTCAAACTTTATCAAAATCTTTCAAAAATAATCAAACCGCTCTCAGTGAATTCGATGTACAAGCAGATAAAATAAATAAAAAAAAAAAAAAAAAATCTCTCACTGGAGTTATAAGTTTATAAATGAAAATTTTGAATATTATTTTCTTAGTAATTATTTGCGCAACTAGAAAATTGCCCGTCAAGATATGACGGGTGAAAATTGCTTCCACATTTGAACGAAACACATGCCTGTTTGGGGATATTTTGATAGTTGAAAGTTTAACCCTATCTCCAGTGGATTAACCCCAAACCCCAGTAGATTGTGTTCAATGTGGACCACTTTTTCGTTTCTTCATTCCCCTGAAACCACAGTCTTACCAGTAAAACAGTTAAGTTACGAGATCCAGTTCTGCCTTGTCACAATAAAGCTTTTCCCTGCATAAACATTGCACAAACATATTATCAAATTATAATGCCGTTGCGCAAGTTTAATTGTTGATGACGTTAGGAGCGTTACTCGATCATTGGCTATTATATATGTGAGGATTATATTAAAAGAAGTAGGAGAAAAGCCTTTACATTGATGACCCTTGCGTCACCCTTGATTTGAGTCGACACCTTGCTTGAACAGAAAGGAGGCCCCAAGAACATGAATTGTTTGAAAATTTTCATAAATCCCCAATTTCATGGTTGCTTAGGTTCAGCTTTGAAACTAATCTGTTAGCATTAATAAGAATGAACATCATGATTGCTATTATCAGGGGCGCCCAAATGGGAAGTCACTACGACCTCCCAAACATATCCTTATTCGGCAAGTTTTGTCTGAGGATTCGGCAAATTTAGAGACATAAAGGGTGTTTTTTTAGAGGTAGAGAACGTTAGGTTCAAATGAAACGCAGTTAAATGTTGTTAATTGCCATGAATGTTGCTTTATTCGAAAGATGATTATTTGCCATTTTTATTTAAATATGATTTCTGGCATATGGCCACCTCTGCTGGCTCGGAGAAAATCCAATTGGAAAGTCCAATTTTCTCACTTTTTGCAGCCATAGAGGCCGTATATCAGTAATAAGGTGGCGAATGTCCTCTTCCAAGGCGTCAATCGTCTGTGGCTTAGCGGTGCAGACCAGAGACTCCACATAGCCCCACAAAAAGTAGTCCAGCGGTGTGAAATCGCATGATCTTTCAGGCCAATTCACGGGTCCATTACGCGAAATTATTCGTTCACCGAACGTTTCTTTCAATAAATCCATTGTGACACGCGCTGTGTGGCATGTTGCACCGCCTTATTGTCCATTCACGATGAAATGGCAAACCGAACTGAACATAAAACAAGTGACAGCTATCAAAATGGCATACCTCTCAAATAGTGTTGCCAACTTAAAGTTCTATACCTCTAAAAAAAAACACCCTTTACATAACTGCAATGTTGTAATGCCCAACTGTCTCATTTCATAGATGTACTTCTGTATGCAATGTGCTACTATTTTATCATTCAGCTAGTTGAGAATTTCCCGCTTCCAAAAATTCAAGTTCGGGTAGTCCCTGACTATTGTTTATTTTCGTTTTTAGCTACAAATCAAAAGCTTGTTCCACCCATTAGTCTGTGATTTCACCAAACTAACGTCTGGACATAAAAAGAAAAAAAAAATTTGAATTTTGACCTCTTGAATTCAAATTATGCTTTTCGCAATCACGAGTGTGTGTTGGGGAGGGGTATGTTTGTTTGCGTGTTGGGGGGGGGGGTATGTGTATGTGTGTGTAGGCATGTGTGTTTGTCTGTCTGCAGGCATGAGTGTTTGGGTAATTGTGTGTATGTGTAGATGTCTGTATGTATGCGTGTGTGTATGTGTGTGTGTTGTAGGTGCGTGTATGTATGCGTGTAAGTGTAGGATATTGACGCAACCTGGAGACGGTTTTCGCTAGAGGAGCAGCATCGTGAGGCCGGCCGGCCGGCCGGCGGTGGTGCTGGCAGAGGGAGGCGGCGGAAAATAAAATCATAGGAATTCGAAACAGTCAAATGAGGACAAACCGCAATCGTGATTGCTCAATAAAAACTTTTCAAAAACGATAAATTTCAAAGACGCCCCTAGCAACTAAGTTATTCTACTTCAAAGACAACCTAATCACGAACATCACCCATTAGTCGATAAGGATAATTTCCTGCTGTTGTGTTTGACAGTGCTCAAAAGACAACCACATCTAAACAAAACTCAGCCATTTGAACTGCCTCAGAAACTCGAACCATACTTTCTCTCTGTAAGACTCGTGTGTTCTTCTTTCCATGGTTGATCCTGTCACGGAACGACGGACACCGGTTGGAAAAAAACGTTCGAAACCGAAAGTGAGTGTGAAGCATCCCGTGACAGATCCCTCCTAAACCATTCTACAGTCTGAGGCTCGTGTTTCGAACGCTTCGACGATGCTGGATCTCGACTCAGATGGACCTCTGGCATTCCCAGTGTTTGCGTAGATAATTCGCTATGTGGGAAATGTTCACCAATGCCATCAGAAAAGTTCGTTTAACCCTTTAAATTACATGGGATATTATGTCCCCTAAGCTCAAAGTTTATTAAAGAGATTATCGAATACCAAACAATTTAAATTTACAAAACTAACATTAATTTTTTGTCTAAAAAATTTAATTCAGAAAAAAAAACTTCAACTTGACACGAGACATGATATTTTAAAAAATGACCTATTGATTAGTGAAATCTTTACTAATAATAAAGCTGAAAGTCTCTCTGTCTAGATGTCCGGAAAATGTCTGGAACTCTGTGAACGCGCATATTGCCCAGACCGTTCGGCCGATTTTCATGAAATTTGGCACAAAGTCAGTTTGTAGCATGGGGGTGTGCACCTCGAAGCGATTTTTCGAAAATTTGATGTGGTTCTTTTTCTATTCCAATTTTAAGAACAAAATTATCATAAGATGGACGAGTAAGTTACGAAATTATCATAACGTGGAACCGTAACATGGCCACAAGCCAATTGGCGAGCTACGAAATTATCATAACGTGGAACTGTAACATGGGTGCAAGCCAATTGGCGAGACAATTCACCATACATTATTTGTAAATATACAGGCGAACCAAAAGACCTTTTAATTTTTCTATTACGGGCAAAGCCGTGCGGGTACCACTTGTAATGAAATTAAGTGAAGGATTATTTATCGTAAGAGGAACCAGCGAGAAATAGCCTGTGAGAATAAATTCATCAGTGTCGTGGGTATTCAAAAGGGTGCATTCTCTACCTTGGCTGTTTTTTAAACTGTTTTAGAGGGTACTTCATTCTGAATTCTGTGAAAAAATGATATTCATTGTGATCCTTAACCAGGAGTCATAATAAATGGCACAAGCAGATAGCTTTAAACACCTTATTTCAACTTGCATGTTAATATTTTTAAGTTGCTTAAATAAGAAGGAATACTTGGAAATGAGGAATAAAATTTTGAACAGTATTTACTTCACCTTTTCATTGGCTAGGACTTTTTTTTTAGAAAGTGTTTTTTTTTTTTTTGGTTTTAATCCTGTAAAATTCTTCACAAGCTAATCTGATAGTAATTTTCTTGTTTATGTTACAAATAACAAAGTAATTATCGTAAATAATCCTTCACGGCTAAATATTTTTTATACATTTTTAGTCATCTGTTCAAATTTATTTTTTACCGGGACATGAATTAAGCCGACTAGGACTCAGGGATTTCGTCTGAAAACCGGGACTGTCCCGGTCATGCGTAGCCATTGGGTCTTTCGCAGTTGAAACATTTGCGACATGTTTTTTTCGCCAACACTGAACAAATCAGAAATGAGACAGTGAAAAGCAAAGGGATGCAAGTGGACATTTTCAAATTTTGAGGAAAACGCGTTTAAACATAAGGTCCTAGCAGGCTTTCATTTAAAAGTTTTTTTCTAAATCATGCTGTATAGCAGCACCTACCAGGGCTACTAGTACTATCACTTTCCCCAAGACAGAGAAGATGTTCGCCTACCATTTGTACTGGTTCCCTCCAAATTTTTAATTTTCTCACTTAGATCGTTTGCTTCTCACTGCCTCAAATATTTTAGGTACATTGTTGGAATAAGCTTTTTTTGTTTTGTTTGTTTTCGTGTCTCTATTGTCCACGGTAATCTAAGTGTTTCTGGAAATTCTTTTTGAGCATATTTAAGCGAATAACTGGAAGAGGAAATACAAACCAGAAGAAAGCCAAGATTGGTGACTTGCCGTTTCTGGAAATGTTTGTTTCCGTTCACGAATCAGACGTCCAGACAAGGTTTGGGTGATTGACCACTGCCGCAGCAAATCCGAGGGATGTAATTGTCGCTGCGTGCGTCATCACCTCACGACATGTCTGCTGTTTCCGTGTGCTTTTGTTGCCCACTAGTCTTATTTGATGATGACCATTTACATGTTCGATCCGACATGTTTTTGGGGATCATAAGGGCGTCCGTTTTAAGCAGTGGTGCTCAGCCTTTTTTACTTTCTTCTATATCTAATATATAGAAGAAAGTATTGGATTCGTGCAAATTTTCGAATTTCGAAGGATTCGAACGTTTTGAGGTGTGCTGAGTCCATTTCGACTGTTTTTGGAAAATGTCTGTCTGTCTGTGTGTATGTGTGTCACGTCTGTGTGTGACCAGTTTTTTGTGGCCGCTCTACAGCAAAAACTACCGCATGAAATTGAACGAAATTTGATACACATATGTGCCCCTATGTGAACTTGTGCCCATTGGTTTTTGGCGCGAATTCCTCCAAGGGAGGTGGAGCAATGGGACGTTTTTTGAGTTACGCGTGCTTGCTATTCCTCAGGAAGTAACTGGCGGAATCAAACAAAATTTGGTCCACATGTTGCCCCTAACAGGAACAGATGTTGATTCAATTTTGGTGTCAATAGCTCAAACGGGGGTTGAATTATAGAACGTTTTTTGTCGTCAATTGTGACTGCTGTATCTCAAGAAATAACGAACGGAATCAAACAAAAATTTTTTGACAAGTAGCCCTTAGTGGATATAAGAGCTGATTTTATTTTGGTGTCAACAGCTGAAAAGGGGGTAGCGCAATCGCCCGTTCTTTTTTTCCATTGTGAGTGCCCTATCTCAAGAAGTAATGCTACGTTCTGGTTGAAATTTGGAATATATGTGAATCCATACGTAAACAGGCTTTGGTTCAATTTTGACTCCAATCGCTCCAAGAAGTGTTGATTTTTTTTTTTTTTTTTTTTTTTTTTTTGCGAATAAAAATAGCTTTATTAATGCAACAATAAGAAAGATAAATCGTAATAGATTGTCGTCTGCGTATTTCTCGTGATTTTAATTGTATGGAAATGATCGGAAATATTATCTCAATGATTTAAAAATTTTAACTGTTGCCATCTTATGTTTGTTAATAAATAAAATATTTGTAATTAATTCAAGCAAGGCTTTTAAAATAACTTTCAATTTTCGCTCTTTGCTTTGCTTTTACAATAATTCAGACAGTGGGATGGTCGTCAAGTTTTTGCATGTGTAATTTTGTTTTTGTTAGGAATATTGCTTCCTCGTCAAGCATGGGGAGGGATCAGAAAAGGAAAAATATAGAAGAAAGTTTCGTGATGACCACAACATACTAGTTTTTTTTGAAGGGAAACTTTTTATGTGAGGGCTTTGAAATTCTGATTCGCAAACTTTTTTGTGTGACGGAAGTGACGTAGTTGTTGTCAAAAGTCAGTTTTGTCAATAAATTTAACAAATTAATTTCGATGCTGAAATTGAGCAAACATATTATCAAGTCATCAGTGTAAAATGTAATTCACATTGCTTAGGTTCAGTCTTGAAATTAGTTTGACTGTCATTAACAAAATTAACTATATAATGACTAATATTTTCCTTTGCTTTTTGGCAACAATTAAAAGGTGGATTCCGGGTTTCGTTTAGATTTTTCGTTGTTAAAATCTACTTTCTTCATTGAAATATATAATTTTGTTGTGAATATGACTACGGCAGCCGCAGAAAAAACAAGAGAGGGGCATGAGTTAAAACGTGCGGGTGAAGTAACACTAAGAGTTCAGAGAGAATGTTAAAAAAGGAAAAGATAAAAGGCTCACTCCTTCTCGCGTGTCTTTATGGTACACATTTCTTTCTTTCTCTCTCTCTCTCTCTTTTTAATTCAAAGGGTCGCATTTCACTATAAAATGAATCTCACGTGCCGAAACGCATATAAAATTTAAAAACATTTAATTTTATAATAATTAATTTTATAAATATATTTAAAATTTAAAATTATTATTTTAAATATATTTAATTAATGCTATCAATCTGGTTTAGGATAACATTCGAATGGAAACACATCAGCTGTTGACATCAAGGTTTGGTTATTTTCCTCATCAGCTATCAAAAGTCTCCCGTTTCTTCATTAGTGGCAGCCCCGGCTTCTGGGGTTGGCGACCTAGGCGGCTGCCCTAGGGCGGCAGATTTTAAAGACGGTAAATTTCGAAATTAAAACTTTTTTTTAAAAAATATGAATGTCTATTTCAGCCCCAAAAGATTCACTGCTTCAATGGAAAAAAAAAATAATAGTAATAATTTAGAGGGGTGTGTACCAGTGCTTGGATATGCAAAACAGAGTTCAGAATTTAACAAGAAATTTAATTTAATTTTAGAGGCGGCAAATTGCGTGACTTAAAAAATCTTTTAAAAATATTAATATATGTTTTGGTAACATAAGATGCACTACTTTAGTGTTAAAAAATATAATTTAAAGTGTGTACCAGCGCTTGGATATGCAAAACCCAATGTTGAATCTCCCTTTTAGTTTCTTTTGGCGATAAAATATCTCGCCAGTTTTACAGCAAACCTAAGTTTAAGTTTAAATTGAAAGATTGCTTTAGGATTTGTGATTTGATTGATGTGGATTTACGAAGGGAGCCGCTGGCCCTTGAAATACCAGCATGAACCATTCCTATGGTTTTAATTTTATTTGTTTTATGTTAATAAATGTTAGTTTTGTTTTAGTTGATGGTTGTAATGTTGTTACTTGTCTAACATTTTGACCAAATGAACAGATTTACGAACAATTTTTAAAACCTCCAAAAATTGGAACTGCTGAGTTCTTTTACCCAATATGGAATTTAACTAGAAGCTCACTTTAATACTATTAGGCTCTTTGCTATTACTTTTGTTTTATTAATATATTATCTTTACTAATAATAAAGCTGAAAGTCTCTCTGTTCGGATCTCTCTCTGTCTGTCAGGATCTCTGTGACGCGCATAGCGCCTAGACTCTTCGGCCGATTTTCATAAAATTTTTCACAAAGTTAGTTTGTATCATGATGGTGTGCACCTTGAAGCGATTTTTCGAAAATTCGATGTGGTTCTTTTTCTATTCCAATTTTAAGAACAAAATCATCATAAGATGGACGCGTAAATTACGAAATTATCCTAACGTAGAACCGTAACATAGGCACAAGCCATTTGGCGAGATACGAAATTATCATAACGTGGAACCGTAACATGGGTACAAGCCTATTGGCGAGAAATTTCACCATACTTTATTTGTAAATATACAGTCGAACCAAAAGAACTTTTAATTTTTCTATTAAGGGCAAAGCCGTGCGGGTATCACTAGTTATTTTATAAATGTGGAGGGAGGGGGGAGGGGGAGAGCGGCACTTGTCAATATCGCCTTGGGCAGCAGAACTACCAGAGCCGGCCCTGATTAGTAGAATAACTAAACAAAACAAAGAATGGAAATTACTGGGAAATGAACTATAGCTTTTAAGAGAGCAGTCGTCTCATAAATTTTGCAACCTGACTGTATGACTATGAAAATTTGTCGGACAATTCAAAGTAATGAATGGACTACATGGATAATATATGCAGACAGGTAGCCCCACCCATCCTCCATTGTTATGTATAGTTAACTGTTGTAACTCAATTTTAGACAACTACCAATCTGCTGTGTTTTAAATAGCAGAAAAAAAAAAGTGCAGCTAAAAAGTCGTTGCATCTTCAACATCAACGCTTCGTGATGGGCCATGCCCTTCCTCGAAGCATGTGCCTTCCATGTTCTCAGTTAATCCTCTGTGTTGAATATTTATTTTATTTTGGAGCTGCGTATTGGTTTTAGTTCAGTTTCCAAGAGCTGGCACCCATGAGTGTTGAATGGTGAAATATGCAAAATAATGGGATTGTGTCCTTCAGTCAAAAGTAGTACTTTTAGTCACTGAAATTGATAGAATAAGCAAAAAAATAAAGAAAAAGAAAAATTAATTTGAATTTTGACATCTTGAATTCAAATTACGTTTTTCACAATCACGAGTGTGTGTGTATGTAGGCGTGTGTGTTTGTGTGTGGGGGTATGTGTATGTCTGTGTAGGCATGTGTGGTTGTGTCTGTGTGCTGGCATAAGTGTGTGGGTGGTTGTGTGTATGAATGTGTGTGGGGGGGGGTATGTGTATGTGTGTGTAGGCATATGTGTTTGTGTCTGTGTGCAGGCATGAATGTGTGGGTTGTTGTGTGTATGTGTTTGTGTGTGTGTGTGTGTGTGTGCGTGCGTGTGTGTGTAGTTGTGTATGTATGCGCGTGTGTGTAGGACATGGATGCAGCCTGGAGACGGCTTTCGCTATAGGAGCAGCATCGTGAGGACCCGGTCGACGGTGATGCTGCAGAGGGTGGCGGTGGGAAAATAAAATCAAAGGACATCAAAACAGTCAAGTGAGAATAATAAGCAATCGTGATTGCTCAAAAAAACCATAGACCCAGAAAATACTATCATTTTCTCAACAGTTATTTTTTAATTACTTCTTTTAAATGTCCAATTTTGAAAACAAGGCCTGATCTTGATGACGTCACAAATGATGCTCTTTGGCGCATTTTGTACCGCGCTTCCACGTTATGATAATCAAGAAGCGAATTAAAATTGCGCTCTACGCTTGCTATCAACCATATCGTTATCAATACACGTGAGTAAAGATGCGAATTAAATATTGTGGTCTGTGAATGGCAACACGGAATGGCATTTCATAATTTGTGATGTCATCGGCAAGAAATATAAACAATGAAAGCGCACCGATTTAAGTATTTTTTTTAATATTAAACTGAAACAAATTATTTAAAAAATGATTAGATCCTATGTTTTTAAGCATGTTCTTTCGGAAAAAAATACTTTTAAAATTTTGGAAACTACCCCATTTTCAACAACATTAAGCCTCCTGAGTTTTAACTTGTTTCTGTTGCGGTTAAAAGCTTTCCTCGATGTCTGTTAACTGAAACTTTTATTTAACAGTCTAGTCATCCACAGGGCCTGATTACCGCACAGGCCGCCTGGGCCCTGGGGCTGATCTTCATAACGACCCTCTAATTTTTTTTAAATAGTGTATAGCATTGAAGAGTGATATATTTTCAAAAACATAAGAAAAGATAAATTACAAAAAAAAAAAAACACTAATTGAAAGTTTGTTAGTATTTCTTTTATATATATATATATATATATATATATATATATATATATATATATATATATATATATATATATATATATATATATATATATATATATATATATTTTTTTTTTTTTTTTTTGAGTAAGAAAGCTTTATTTTTTGAGAAATGAAAGTTTGAGAAACCCTGTGTCATATCATACTCCAACATGCATCCAAACATATTTTTTTGATTTTATCAATTTTTGGGAACGAAAAATATTTTTAAAAGTTATTTTAGCATTAGTTAGTAAAATTAAGTTATATAAAAAAAAAACAAATATTTAATTAAAATAACAGAATGCACGAGAATGAATGTATTTTCTTTTCTCATAATTAAAAATAAAAACAGCGAAGCAAAACTATCATTATAGAACAACTTATGTTCACATACGGTTCGATTTCGAGGGGAAGAAAGACATAAAATAAATTTTATTGGTTTTTTATTTATTAAATCTGAAATTAGTTTCTTGGCTTGCAATTATTTTACTCATTACATACATAGCATTATAGTCAATCAATAAAACTCAAGGGTGGTGGGAGGGGTTCGGACCCTCTGGAACCTCCTCTTGTGTGCGCCACTGACAATCACAAAAATAAAAGCTTATAGCAGCTGCATGATTTTGACGATTTTGTTTGGTATTGTCAGTTCTTTGAAACAAATTATTTTTGTATATCGTGATCTGGATTCTGGAGTGGAATAAGCGACTGGTTCCAATGAAGCAGTTGATTCTACTAACAGCAGCATTACCTTGTGCCGTGATCCTTGAAGGCCTCTCATTAAAGAGAACTTCTCTTTTCATTCACTTAATTAAAAATAAATAGCCTCTTTAAACACATCTATTTGCTGTTTTGTTCCAATAATATCCGGATTTCTCAATATAATTAGACCATGTTTGCCAAATAAAAAGTACTGTCCTTGTTTAATGTGATTCCGCCGTTATTTAATTTGTTTAAATTCCGGGAGAAATGACCTTATTTTGCGTCATTGTATTTATATATCAGTAGCAGGCTCATTACACTAAAACACTGGAAAGAGTTAATAATTAAAACTTCAAAATAGAGCATTTCTCTTTAATTTGCAGATACAATTTATGTTTAAATAGGAGTAGCTCCGTGGTGTATAAGAAAGCAGATTCAAAAAGTAAGGTGACTGCAATATAAATAGCCCACTTAGCATAGTTCCGCAATTTTATAAACGAGTGTTTTTGTGGTCATTACAAGGACATAGATACCTGGATGTAGGTAAATATAGATCAGATACAGTTTCTATTCCTGACTTAATGATTTATCCTTCTAGCTTATTTTGGTAGTTCAGCTCTAGAAAACGAGCTGATGTGTGCATCACATGACTTCCTTTTACTCCAATTTAATGTCATTTCCCCATTATTGGCAATTTTAATGTGATTTAATAGTTTACTCTCTAAATATCACCAACAGTGGCCAAATTGAAACCAGATTTTTAAAAAAAAATCGTCAAGTTGGCGACAAAGCTTGGCGACCAAAAGACTGGCGATATATCGCCAAGTGTCCGACAAATTATAACACAACTTGAGTTTACTCAAAATTAACAATGATTTCCTCCCAAAAAGGGATAAAAGACCCTCCTTAGGAACATCCGAATGCAACCAAAAGGGAAGGTGCACAACTAGACCCCACTAGGAGTCTACGTACCAAATTTCAACTTTCTAGGACACACCGTTTTTGAGTTATGCGAGATACATACACACATACATATGTACATACGGACGTCACGAGAAAATTCGTTGTAATTAACTCGGGGGTCGTTAAAATGGATATTTCTGGTGTCTGTACGTTCCTAGGCATATATCCACGTGTGATTGGGTCAAAAAAAAAAAAAAAACTCAACATTCATTCGGGGGTGAGAAAAATGGAAATTAAGGCTGATTTTTGAGTAAAAATGTTTTCGCGAATGCAATACTTCCTTTTTTGTGAAAGGAAGAAAAAAATCAAGAAAATGTAATTTTGTGTGAACCTTCTGTCTCATTAATATAAAGAACTATTTTGAAATGTCCGTCTAGATGAGAAATGCATTGACCACTTGACTGCACTATGTCGTTGTTTTTTTAATTTTTGTCCTTTCTTTTTTTTCCCGCTATTAAAACGCACTTTTTACGTAAGTACGGTAGCAATCATTAGAAAATCGGTAGAAAAAACATTGCCAATGTTTTTTCTCATTTTTAACCCTTTGGTAATTCCCTACCCCCTCGACCCTTGAAAAATTGGATTTAAACGTTTTGTAATGTTAACATACTACATATATGATTACAGTCGAACCTCGATATAAGGTCACTCCACGGGACTTCACAAAACTGACCTTATAAGTGGGGTGACCTTATAACCGATTCATGTATATATTTATTGATAAATAAGGATGTATTTATAAGGATGTATACATTAATTCTTTTCAAAATTCAATACGTCCAAAAATATCAGTTAATTAAATTATAATAGTTGAATTGATTTGAACCAATTGAAATTTTTGGAATTAATAAGAAATTTTGAAATGTTTTTTTTAAACTTCCATTTAGAATAAAACTGCATTCAAATATGCCCAAGCAAAGAACTGATGTGCAACTTACCTCGTTTAAAATTACATTAATACAGGACTGACGCGTTTTTTCTTTAGTTTAAAACACAATGGTTTCAAAGTATCTTCTGAAAATTTTCTTCGGCTTCTAATGACTGATAAAAAATTGCGATATATACATACTGAGTGCTCACGTTACTTGCTTCATATTTTAGTATCACTGTCGTAACACTCACTTTCTACTGTTAATTTACTACGTTAATAGGAAAAATGACTTTTCACTTTTTAAGGATCGTATATCGCGTAAAATTCTTGGAAGTGAATCGATTTGGCAATGAAGTCATTTAAAGAAGTCAGACAAAAGGTGACCTTATAAGCGATTAATGTATTATGACCTGACCATATATCCGATAATACATAACATAGAATTCTTATTCAGCAAGCCGGGACTTTAAGAAAAGTGACCTTATACGGGGGTGACCTTCTAAGCGGGTGACCATATATCGAGGTCCGACTGTATATGCCTGTGGTGTGGTGTAGCCAAGGGGGGACGGAGGATACGGGGATTATACGCCCCATGATGCAACAAAATTATATGTATGAACACACATGCAAATGCCTAAAATTGTGCTTTTCAGCCTTGAATTTCGAATACATTTCATATCCCCTCCCCTCATAAAAAAAAAACTTCTCGCTACACCACTGTGCCTATACGTACCTCACTTACGGTACTGTTTCAGTTAAAACTCATTGGATTTTTTCTTACTTTTATCTGTGCAACATTCTGTGCAGTGCACTAGGAATGTAATTTAGGGGGTTATGTACTCTTACCACTTACGTCGCAAATATTTTTATGCTCACTTACTACAAGAGAAATTTTCTACACAAATTTCATAAGTTTCTTATGTACATATATCGCAAATTAAGTTGCATGGTTAAATTCCGTTGATTTTTTTAACCTCACACTGCCAAACTTTCACCCACGAAAATTTTCTATAATAATTAATTTTTCACACTTCCTGTGGTATTTTTGGATCGCTAGCCATTCTTTCCCTTTTTCGACAATAAAAGTTCGAAGTAAATTCTAGTCAATGTAGTGTGAAAATCATAGCAACAAACAGCGTGATCTCATCTGTATGCATTTTTGACTCAACACAAGAGAAGAGCAATAGCTCTTCGTCGGACTCAAATGATAAAGAAACTAAACATCAAAATATTTTAGATGCTCGTATATGCTCCATGTAATGTTTTCATCAAGTTTAATCAATCTTTCCAATCAAAAGCTTCTTAAGAAACGAAAGCTTTCAAATTCTTTCATTTGAGGACATTGTATTCATAAGTAGAGCCTTTTCAGCGTGACTTCAGGGCTGTCATTGTCAATGGAAGAGTGTTTTTAAATGTAAAATATGTCAGGTAGTATGCAAATATTTTCATGTTAAGAGTATTGAATGTGCGAGAGACAAATGAATAAAACGAGCTGATGTGTACCTCACATGACTTCCATTTACTCTAATTTAATGTCATTTTCCCATTATTAGTAATTTTAATGTGATTCAATAGTTTACTTTCTAAATATCACCAACAGTGGCCAAATTGAAACCAGATTTAAAAAAAAAAAATCGCCAAGTTGGCGACAAAACTTGGCGACCAAAGGGACTGGCGATATATCGGCAAGTATCCGCCAAATTATACCACCACTTGAGTTTACATCGAAATTAACAAAGATTTCTCCCCAAAAAGGGGCAAAAGACCCCCTTAGAAACACCCTAATGCAACCAAAAGGGGAGGTGCACAACTAGACCCCACTAGGAGTCTACGTACCAAATTTCAACTTTCTAGAACATACCGTTCTTGAGTTAAGCGACATACATACGCGCATACATACGTACATACAGAGGCCACGAGAAAACTCGTTGTAACTAACTCAGGAATCGTCAAAATGGATATTTCGCGTGTTTATACGTTCTTAGGCACTTATCCACTTGTGGTCGAGTCGAAAAAAAAAAAAAAAAAAAAACTCAACATTCATTCGAGGTCGAGCAAAATGGAAATTAAGGTCGATTTTTGAGTGAAATTTTTTTCAAATACAATACTTCCTTTTTTTGTAAAAGGAAGTAAAAAGAGCAAAATTTATCTGAAATCACTTGAACATGAATAACTTCATCAGAAACAGGCAAGCTAAAACTCCGCCATTACAATATTTTTTTTCACAAACCCCCCTGAGAACCTTTCGCGAACCACCGGTTGGGAACCTCGGATCTACGGTACAATTCTTGAAATTATGAAGAATGGCTTGAAATTAGGAACTTCAAATTTTGTTCTTTTTGAAGGTCAGATCCTTGTTCGTCATTTAGTGGGACATCTCCAGTGCGTGAGACCTAAAAATTCTTGTTTTTGTATTTAGAAAATTTAAAACGTAAAAAAAAAAAATGAACGTCAACGGAATACAAATGTCATGCAAAAAAATGCGAACAGTACGTATTTCTAACACGTTCTTCGTGATCTGTCATGAAATCCCGCACTTCGAAACCTGGAGATAAAACACCAGTCGTTTTATATTTACGTACTGATGACGGTGTTCCCTGAGGCTACTCGAAACGCGTGTCTGAAATATTTATTTAGAAATTTGTGTCTTGAACACATTGTTCTGCTAGGGTTAAAGAAACTCATTTGAACGAAAACATACATATATTTTAATTTATCTTAAGATTGAGCAGAAAATGGGCGATTCTGAATTCTGAGCATATGTTGAGAAAACATTTATCGTTGTGCAGAAAAAAAATTAAAAATTAATTTGAATTTTGACATTTGGAATTCAAATTATGTTTTTCGCAATCACGAGTGTGTGTATATGTAGGCGTGTGTGTTTGTGTCTGTGTGCAGGTAAGAGTGTGCGGGTAGTTGTGTGTATGAGTGTTTGTGGTAGGGGGGGGGAGGTGTATGTGTGTGTAGGCATATGTGTTTGTGTGTGTGTGCAGGCATGAGTGTTTGGGTAGTTGTGTGTAGGTGTGTGTATATGTGTTTGTGTATGTGTGCAGGTTTATGCATTTGTGTTTATGTGTTTGTTTGTACGTGCGTGTAAGTGTAGGATATTGACGCAACCTGGAGATGGCTTTCGCTAGAGGAGCAGTATCGTGAGGAGCCGGTCGACGGTGATGGTACAGAGGGTGCTGGCGGGAAAATAAAATGATAGCACATCAAAACAGTCAAATAAAAGCAATAAGCAATCGTGATTGCTCGAAAAAAAAAAAAAAAAAAAGATGATGGAAACAATGTCATGAACACAGAAAACTTGTAGCTGCTGATTAGCTTACGGAAGCTTAATAATGTTTCTGTGTAGCAAAAGAGTTTACTTGTTTTCTCTCAAACACGTGGATTCAATAGATTTGAAACTTTGTGCTTTAAAAACGTTGCTTCTAACATTCTGCAAAGCAGTTATTTACATGTGCAATTTTTTTTAACATTTATTGAAAAAGAAGATACTTTTTTGTAAAAATTAAAGAAAATGACTGTTTTAGAACGCTTTGCGTTTCTAATTTTACAGCTTGTGGCAGTCATAAATATGAACAATTCAACCTTTTTACTTCCTTTTACAAAAAGGAAGTATTGTATTCGCGAAAAAAAATTCACTCAAAAATCGACCTTAATTTCCATTTTGCTCACCCCGAATGAATGTTGAGGTTTTTTTTTTTTTTTTTTTTTCCGACTCGACCACATGTGATAGGTGCCTAAGAACGTATAGACACGCGAAATAACCATTTTGACGATTCCCGAGAGAAAAACAACGAGATTTCTCGTGACGTTTATATGTACGTATGTATGTACGTATCTGTGTACGTGCGTATGTATATCGCATAACTCAAGAACGGTATGTCCTAGAAAGTTGAAATTTGGTACACAGACTCCTAGTAAAATCTGGTTGTACACCTCCCTTTTTGGTTGCATTCGGGTGTTTCTAAAGGGGTCTTCTGCACCTTTTTGGAGGAATTCATTGTTAATTTCGATGTAAACTCAAGTTGCGTTATAATTTGTCTGACACTTAGCGATATATCGCCAGTCTTTTGATCGCCAAGTTTTGTCGCCAGCTTGGCGACAAATATTTAGAGAGTAAACAATTAAATCACATTAAAATTGCAATAATGGGGAAATGACACTAAATTGGAGTAAAAGAAAGTCATGTGATGCACACATCAGCTTTTTTTTTAAATCTGGTTTCAAATTAGCCACTGTTGGTGATATTTAGAGAGTAAACTATTGAATCACATTAAAATTGCCAATAATAAGAAAATGACATGAAATTGGAGTAAAAGGAAGTCATGTGATGCACACATCAGCTCGTTTCTTGTATATTTAGTAAATTACGCCCATAAGCTAGGGCTAAAGCAGAAATACATTAATTACACAGCCAGCTCAGTCATTTCCAGCCGAGGACTGCAGTTTCGTGCTTATTAGCACTCGTCAGCCCGGCATAGGAAAGTGACTGAGCTGGAGATGGAAAATCTCATATGGAAGCCAAGAGGGCCAAACAAACTGGTAGCTAATGTTGAATTAGCACAGACCAGACGAGTGACCGAAGCAGTGGTTCGGTTCGACTCGAAAATTGATGGCAAGGCATGGTATATTTAGTAAATTACCGCCCATAAGCTAGGGCTAAAGCAGAAATACATTAAATACACCGCCAGCTATGCCGGGCTGACGAGTGAAAATAAGCACGAAACTGCAGTCCTCGGCTGGAAATGACTAAGCTGGCGGTGTATTTAATGTCGTTTCTTGTAGTTTTACTTTTCACCATCACTGCATTGAAAATTCGTATGCATTATGACTTTTCGACTTAACAATCCTTTTATTTGTTTATTTTTTTTGTTTAGGGTTCGAAACACGGTGCTACGTTAGACGAAATGTATTAAATGTTTTTTCGATACAGAGGAAGCTTATAAGAATCCTGCATCTTCTAGCGCATCGAGAATTTTCCCCTAGATATGTTTTTGATCATTACGAGCCCGAGTTTTCTCCTTAGGAGCAGGGGTGTGCACAAAAATTTTGGGACCCGTCACACATAACTTTTACGGGCCTCCTCCCTATTGTTTGCCCCCCCCCCCTTCCACCAACGTCGCAAGTATTCAAAAGAATATACACCCCTGGCTTATTTTCAGAGTGTTTATAGTTCACCCCTAGTGCTATGAATAAATGGTTACTAATTAAGAAGTTAAACCATGGGCAATAATGAGTGACACGAGCAAAAATTTTAAACTTTTTATCTACTACACGTTAATGTTAATAAGTTACTTAAAAAGAAAAGGAGAAACTTTGAATGAGGAACAAAAATTTGAGCAATATTTACATGTACTTTTCATTGACTAGGATTTTTTTAGAAAGTCTTTTTTAGTTTTAATCTTGTTGTAAAAATCCTCACAAGCAAACCCAACATTTTTTTTACAAGTCAATGTTATAAATGACGAAGTAGTTATCGTAAATAATTGTTCACAGTTAATTAAAACTTTTTTAGTCATCTGTAAGCAAATTTATCTTTTACCGGGGCGTGAAGTAAACTGGCCGGGACACCGGGACAGTCTGAAAACCGAGACTGTCCTGGTCAAACCTAGCTGTCTGGCAAGCCTAGTCATAACACAGGTCAACAAAAATATGTTTTTTCTTTGGTGCCCATAGTTTGAGAACTGATTTTAGATATGTTTGGGGATCTGAATCGAAATATGAAATTTGATTTTCTCTAGCAGCTCTACTTTTTTAAATAAATGCTGCTGTTTTACCCAAAATGTGCAGTTTTAGCTCCATTTTGCGCACTTTTAAAGCAAGTGTAGGCTTCTTAAACAAGGATTGCTTCTGGCATATTTGCCCTATTGTCGGCCTGCAGTTTAGTAACTTAAAGGAAAGTTCAGCAGATGCAATAAAAGCTTGACAAGTTCAGTAATAACGCTTCAACAAGTTAAGGTCAATTTGTAAGTTCTTGGTTTGCATATATTCGCTTCGCGCAATGTGTGAGGAGCTGGATCTTTGTATTACAATATTTTTCAAGGCCCGATTAATATAGTGGGTGACCCGAAATACATTTTTTGGGGGATCGTCTGAAGTCAAACCTTAGAAACATAAACATTAATGGGGAACCACCATTTCAGGGGTGTTGAAGTGTTTTGCCACTCGTTCAAAATATTTGTTGGGAAGCAGAGTATCCCATACTTAAGTACACGTAAAAAAGGTAAATAAGTAAAGGAGAAAACTTAAGAAAATGAAAGAAAATTAAGGTAAAGTTTTCTTATGTAAGACTACTACAATTTTAGTCATTTTGAGACTCTTAAAAATTAGGCATCGATGTCCAAGAGCCTAATTAGACTCTTTGGTAATCGACCTCTTATTATTTGTACAATGCATTAGGAATTAAAAAATCCCAGTTTTGTGTTTTATTTGATTTATAGATGTAACTTAACCCCCCCCCCCCCCGTTTTATATATATTTAAATGTTATATTTTGGAAATCTGAGCTTCTGGGCAAAAACTGATGTCATATTTGAACTCAGGGTACTAAATTTATACGAAATCTGTTACAAAAACCCCAGCACCAAAATTACTGTTCCCCTGTGTAATTCATTTAGTGGTGCTAGAATTTGAAATGTATGCTGACATTCGAGTTAAAAAACTAACGTTAGTACAATAATGTAACGGCTCCAGTAACAGACAGTTGTCAGTTTGGATTTAAATAATAAGAATTTTGGGCAGGTAAAACCGATGTTGCTGCGACCCACGAATACGGTGCAACCATTTAGTGTTATCAAAGTGAATTTTATGAGCCAGTGGCGGAAGGTTTTGAATTGAACGGCCACCACGAGGTCTGCCGGTATTTCATGTTCATTTGTATTTATTAAGGTTTTAGATCTAAAAATAAAGAACTGTTGCACATTTTGAAGAGAAAAGGGGAATTATGTTTATTACTCATCCTTTCCTCATCCTATCTGTTTCTGGGTATCATCAGAATGCGGTTGTTTCCTTCAGTCAAAAGTAGTACTTTCAGTCACTGAAACTGATAGAATAAGCAAAAAAAAAAAAAACATGGACTCAGATAATTCTTTAATTTTTCCAACAGTTTTTTTTTTAAATTAATTTTTTTTAAATGTCCGATTCTTCAAACAAGATGTGGTCTTTATGACGTCACAAATGATGCACTATGGCGCATCTTTCTACCATATTTCCACGTTATGATAATCAAGAAGTGAATTGCAACTGCCCTCTACGCTTTCTATGAACCATATCGTTGCCAATACACGTGAGTAAAGATGCGAATTAAATATTTTGGACCGCGAATGGCAACACTAAAATGACATTTCATCATTTGTGATGTCACACGACTGAAGTGTAAACAATGAAAGCGCACCGATTTAAGTAATTTTTTTAAAAATATTAAACTTAAACAAATTATTTAAAAAATAGTTAGATCGTATGTTTTTAAGCATGTTCTTTCAGAAAAAATACTTTTTAAAATTTTGGAAACGACCCCATTGTCGGTGTCTGTTACTGGGGGTTGGACCTTTTTTCGAAATGGAGCAAATAAAAATAGAATTAACTCATGCAGAGTATCCAGAAGCAGACAAACGTTAGATGACATGTAGTTGCAGGAGAGAAAAATAGTTTTAGAAGTCTAAATACATTAAAAGGCCCAGAAAATTGAGTTAACTTGAGAGCGATGTCTTAAGCATTTCTGTTACTGGTGCCGTTACCCAACTTCCCTCAATTCATACAAACAAAGATGTATATATATATATATATATATATATATATATATATATATATATATATAACGTAAAATATGATACCTATACTTTACGCTTACCTCTACATTTCTGCTTTGCATATAAGATGCAGTGTTGCTGTGATTCAGTTGTTTTTTACGTGCGTCGGAGTTGATGGATTTAAAACTCAAAACGTCAAGAGTCGGTAATTTTCTGCTGCGGAGTCGGAGCCATGGAGCCGGCGTCGGAGTGATTTTTATGGAAAGGAGTCTGAATCTCTGAAATTCCTGGAGTCGGAGCCGGAGTCTGTCACCCCCCCCCCCCCCCCCGACCCCGCAGCCGTGGATTTTTACAGCAAAAAGATAATTGACTTATCGCTGTTTACAAACGCTGAACAAGGGATTACATTGAAACAATGGATTAATGTCAAAAGCGTTTAGTAATTCCAGCATTTAGTCGTTGTTGTTGGACGATTTAGGATGCTTGGCCGCTTAGAGGCGTCAAATGGTTGAATGCTCATAAAATGGATTAAATTCGTTTGCTTAAATGCTATAAGCTTAAAATCCATTCTGCCTAATGAGGGACTTGAACTTTTTCTCTTGTACTCATCTCTTAATGGCTCTTCTTGCAAGTCATTATGTTTCATTTTCTTTGTGTCCCACAACATTTTTTCCGTAACATTCGTGCTTATGGGAATGCTATTAGTTTCGATTCGTTGTGTTCCGTCGACATACAAACCTGGTGATCAATATATTCTGAGAGATTTATTGTTTCTTTAGAATGAAATGTTTCAGAATGTCGGCATGCGAAGGAAGTTTGTCTTTAATTGTAGTACTTCCTGTTTGTATCGATCTTTGGATCAGCTGATTAATTAAATTAAGTTTCGGTTAAGTAGTGTGTTAATCTGCAGCTGGAATACATAGGTCACTTGCTGAAGGCAATTCACGGATGTAAAGAAAAAAAAATTATCCTAAACCGAATTCAAGAAAAAAAATCAAACTATCATTCATGTAATTGAAACCTTTACTGCCTTAAAATGTAAAAAAATAAGTGGATGAAGTGGATGAATAAGTTCAATGAAGACTTGAATCGAGGGAAGCCTAAAAACCCGATTTATTTGCAGTTTGTTTGCATTTCAAGAATACTATAGGAGGCGCTGCAGTCTCTGGTCAATGGCTGCTATACTCCCTTCTTCAACTAAATAGCATTCGCATAGGGGAGGGTGACCCAAAGCCGGGTAGGTTTTCGAAGAACGCTCGAAAATTGTATTTTTTGGACTTTTATCGCAACAATTTTGGTTTTATTTCCTAGCAGGGTTCTTGAACTTCAAAATAAAAAGTGATTTTTGCATTATTTCAAACCCAATATTTATTTATTATCAAACTTTAAACACTTGAAAAACCCGCATTGTCCTACCAGGGAGCTCAAAGCGAGTAAGCTTAACTAATTGTGGTTTGGTACATTTGACAATCAAATATGAAGTTATAAATGATTAAAATAGTTGACTAGGTACCTGTCATTCTATAAAAAAATATAAAACAGTTGTACTTATCGAATTTAAAGGCAGCACAGTTGTTTATAAAACATAAAGAAATAACTGATTAAATTAACAGACTAATTAACTGCCATCCTAAAAAATAACTATTTAAGGTTACACTTATCCTATTGAAATAGAATAGCTAAGTTAGCACACGAGTCAAGAAATTTTGAATAAATATATGATTAAATCCTATACCCGCTTTGCCCGAAGGCACGTTTTTATTTCAATAATTATAACCTTAAATTTAAAAAAGAAACAAACGAAATGACTATCGTAGTTTGTAGGTGGATGGTGTCAGAATAACGTAACGTTTTAATTGTATTATTGACAATTTAAAAAAAAAAAAAAAGCTGATCTTCGACTAATTACAAGTTACAAAACCTCTTTTTTTTTTCTTTTTTTTTTAAAAGAAATATATCAATTTTTTTTCTTTTAACCCTGGTTGCGCCTTTGCCACTTTTCTGCTGCTTCGATGGGACTCATTAAAACTCGGAGGTGTTCATGTAAACACGACATACGTATGCATCGCCGCTTACACACCATGGGGGGGGGGGGGGGGGCGCATACGAAGGCGCATACCCGCAGTGGGCCACTCTTCCCTACATTTATTGCTGGCAGCTTATTAGTGAAGCAGCACTTCCATTTTGAGTGGTTTTTGAAAACTATGACGGAATGTGATTAGGTGAATCGGTGTTTCAGTGTATGTTTACAAATTAGACTGAGTGTCAAGATTATTTACGTATAAATGAGGAAAAATACTTCGGTAATAACCTTTCCACTAATGGCCTTTTTCGCCGGAGAAAAATAGCACTTCGGGATAACCGACCAAGTTGTCTAGCCAAATGGTGACTTGAGTAACACCGTTCGAGGTCAAAGCTTAAACAGTGATTATATTTAAAGATGTTCCTAGCAACCCGAAACACGTGTGTGCAGTTTTCTTGCTAATTTCTGTCTTTATTCAGTAGAACTTCGTTTATCCGGCTACCGTTTATCCAGATCTCCGGTTTATCCGAATCAAATTTGCAGAGTTGAAAAAAAAAAAAAAAAAGAATATTTACCAAAATAATAATTTTATATTATGATTGCAAGAACAGAACTTCAAATTCGCCAAATATTCTTTTTTTTTTGATTAAACGTACAACTCCTACACTGAACGCACAATCAAGTATAGTCCTCATTTAACAAACAATGTGGCATAACTTGAGAGCGTCAGTCTGACACAACTGCAGCTTAACTATAAATGACTAAGTATTTGCGAGAAACAATCCTCTGTAATTTTGCTCCAAGCATTATTTTTTGCTGTACAAAAAGATTTCATTTCTTTTCATTTAAATTTTTTTTGCTTATTACCCAAATTATCCGATTTTTGTTTATCCGGATTGCTTTAGGTCGCAGCTAGTCCAGATAAGCGAGGTTATACATTACTTTGTTTTAATTTCTTTTGCATTGCTTTTTTTTTAACATCCTAAATTGTTCCATTTCCTTCAGGAGATTAAAATTTTTGCCTCTTATTTAGTGTTCTTCCTTTTCTCCTTGATTATGTTTTTTTTTTTTATACGCTTTTTATCTTGCCAGAAACAACTTGAGGAGCATCTGTGCTGATTTTGAGGAGCAATTTAAAATTTTGCGGAACAGATCAGAATTTTGTACAAAAATCAATAAAAATAACTAAAACCCTTTACCTAAAATTGTTTTAGTTCTTTAATTATCATTTTATAAGTACTAGTATAAAAATAATTATTTTTAAATTAATAAAACTATTTCAATCTTTGAGTACAAGCATTTTTAATTTTCTATATTTACATGTGTGTTGTGATAAAATAGCAAAATTTAAGCTTGAAAGCGTTCGATCGGGAAATGCGGAACAAAAGAACTTCTTTGTGCCTTTGCGGAGCAACGGAGTTTCGCCATTTTTGCGGAGCAGTTGGCAACCCTGTCTTGTTTTAAACTATTTCTCAGTTATTCCCATAGACTAATAATAAGAGTAGACCGAGCTTTCCCAGACTTGCTGATGAAAAAACTGGTTCAAGGATACATCATGTGACTGGTGGGAGGCTTGGCGAAAACTTTGGCAGCATGGTTGCTAGATGGCAACATTATCTATAGTTTGGCACCCGACATGTATTTTAAGACGTAATGTCTTTTCATTATAATTTTTTTTACAGGTTATTAGTCTATGGTTATTCCTTTCGGCTCGTCACTCAAAATTTAAGACTTCGTTCATGTGTTTATTTTGGCTAATTTTTCAAAATTTTTGAAGTTTTATGTCCTTTGCTCCATAGTAAAAATTACATTTTTTGCTTTTCTTCCACTACTCAACACTCGTTTGGCGCAGTATAGCGTACTGAAGGCTCTTGCGCCAAAAAACTCAATCAAACCAACCAATCATTCTTTTGGTGGTTATAATTGTTTCCGACACTTGTCTGCTAAAGTTCGAAAGACTTCTCTTGCGCGAACCACTATTTAACCCATCGATAACATGTCTGTATGCTTTCCAACTTAATATTCCACACGATTTTTTTCTAAATTTATTTATACATGATTTTCTTTTATGTACTGATCATAAAAACCCATCTGGAACAATACTCTTCCATGGTCGTATGGTTTCGAAGGAATGCAGTAAAAATTTGCCATTTCTTCGCGTGAACGATTCTCGATTCCGGCGAAAAGATTTCTCTCCTGAGTCATAAGTCATGATTCCTTCTTCGAATATTCGGCTAAGACAGCTGACAGTGCAACGACCGATCCCTTTAAGACATCAGATTAAATTTCGGAGACATAAGATTGGAACATTTTTGCTTGTTGAAGCAGTTTCACTAAAACTACGGAACATTAACTTACTACCTTTTGAAATGTATTTGAGCCCTTTTTTTTTCATGCCATCTCACGAATAATATGCATCGTAATATGTACTTATTATCTTTTTCAAAGTTTCAACTTGTATGCACGGCTGCTACTGAGTGCAGTAAGACACTCAAAGAGGGCCGGATTTGGAAGTGTGGAGGCCCCTAATCAGGGTTCGAAAAGATCATCATATTTTCCAAAATATCTGATACTTTGATATATATCCGAATATTTTGATATATATGTATATATCCGATATTTTCGATTTAAAAAATTTCTATTCAAGTCATTTCGTCAAATAATTTTTAAATTTTTGAGCTCAAGAAGCGAGAAGTTGTAAGGATGACCTGCAAATTTAACCATTTTTCAATTTTTTTTTTAGTTACTTTATTTCTCTTGAACTCATACAGTGGCTCCCAAAAGTCTTCGTACACCTACGACTTTCAACGAAATATGCCCCAATCCATTGGTTAGAATTAATATTTCGGAATAGGTATTTAATTATAAAATCTATGATCCATTTTTAACAAAACTACATGAAAAGTTTTTAAAAAATATTAAAACTTAATTTTTTAAAAATCAAAAACCAAAAAATGCCGGAAATCTTATCTTACAAAAGTCTTCGTACACTTTATGAAATGTCTATATATTATTGAAAAATCTAACTTTTGATTAAGTTTTTAATTAGTAGAATATCATATAATATTCATAACACCTTTTATCTGGGAATAGATTTCATTCTTTTTTTTCTTTTTTTTGCGTAATTTCTGAGTAAGTGTTCAACCACACTTCGAGTCTTACTGTTTCTAGCTCTATTTTCGTTTTAAAGCCCTATTTTCGTAATCTAGCCTCCAGATATCTCTAAATACGTTGCATTAAGTTAAAATCTGGAGATTGAGGTGGTATTTTCTAAACTTTAGGACAATTTTCGAGGCACTAGACGCAAACGTTGAAAACCGTGTGCTTCTAATCGTTATCTTGATAAAAAACAAAGTTGTTTCCGATAACCAAATTTTTGGCTAAGAGTTCAAAATTGGTTTTTAAAATATTTAAAGGAACAGCATGATTCATTATTTCATCAAAAAATTACAAACTATCAAGTCCTGATGCTGATATGCACCCTCACACTAGAACACCTCCACCGTCCTGATTAACTTATCCAAAGAAGTTCTTAATATTAAGTTCCTAATTTTTTCTTCTACTTACAGTTATACAACAATTTAACCAAAAATGTTGAATTAATTTTTATCTGTAAGTAAGACGTGATTCTAAAACGTTTTTAGCTTATTTATCATTGATTTTGCGGCGAAAAGAGTAAATTTTGTGTTTTTCGCACAACTAAGAAAATTTCTGCTGGAAGAGGTACCAACCATTTAATCCAGCTAATCAGAGAATTTGGCGAACAATTTTAGGTGAAAATTAAATGTAAAATGTTTCATTTAACTCTGCAGAAACTTTCACAGCACTCAAATGTGTATTTTTCATAATTTTTTTAACTTTAAATCTCCGATCACGTTTTGTCAACTTTGCCGGTTAACCTTTTCTTACCTTGTTTTCGGTCCGATTCCTTTCTTAAAAGCATTTTATCAAGCTCTTTACCATACAAACAGATAAATTAACTAATTTGGAGACATTTCAAACCAATTTACCACTACTGTGAGAAAAAAATTCAAATTTTAAATGGTGTTTGCGGTTTTTTACAAATACCAGCCATTTTACAGTAATAAGCACAATATTAAGGAATAAATAAACAAAAAAATTGAAGCCAAATGACTTTTAAGGGTCAACACAATACAAAAAAATTAAAAAAACTACATTTGATAATTTTAATCATGAATGTATTCGAAAATATTTGAGTGTACGATGACTTTTGTGGCGTGTTATTTCTCTGTTTCTTCGTTTTCTGACCCATTTCAAAAAAGAAGATCCATCAATATTTTTAAAAAACCAATGGGTTGTGTTTAGAATGACATAGGAATGATGTGAAAAAATATTGGACTTCATATTCGAATTCAGTTTCGAGTTATTTTGGTTTTACTAAAAAATATCAAAGTGTACGAACACTTTTGGGAGTCACTGTAGGTACAAATTAAATGAATAATAAAAAAAATATATATTGCCACTGAAATGTTCGATCAAATAAAAAATTGATAATAAATGGATACTTGCAATCAGGGCTTTCTGATATATCGATAATAAATATTATTTTTGTACAAGCATTCTTTGTAGAAATACAAAAAAAAAAAAAAAAAAAATGTGTGGGAGAAAAAACGTAAAATTTGCTGATCCGTGAAAGTTAGGATATTTTGTAAAAAATTTATTGTGGTGGCCCTTTTGTTGTGGAGGCCCCGGGGCAGTAGCCCCGCCTGCCCTCCCCTAAATCCGGCCCTGAACTCAAAGAGGGCTCAAACGCCGATATAAAAAATAGGCCATTAATTTTATACACCTCCTATTTATTTTTTGACTTCGCAATGGCCCTGCGAGTCCGATCATGACGCGGCAGCAACTTCTGACACTTACCACTGATCCAAAAGAGGATTTTTCACCCTTTTTACAAGACCAAAGACAGTCCAAAATTAGGTTTTTAGGCTCTTAATTTTGGAAAATTTTCGAAACAGAGTCCTCAATCCCTGCTATCCTCCCTAATATCACTAAAAGTAACTTAAAATTGCATTTTCAGAATTTTTATTTCAAAAATTTGCGGGAGGACAGCAGCTGCTTACCCGCCCTTTATGCCATCGTACCAAACATAATCGAAAATTGTATTTCTTGGATTTCGGTTGCAAACAATATTTCCTGGGGAACTTCTTTCCCTAGTCTATTATTACCAAAGAGAACTTTCGAATGTGTTTTAAGAAGGGAAAGCTCCTAAATTTCCATCTCTTTCCCGTAAACTCACACACAGAAAATTTGTAATTTGGCGTTTTTAACGTCTTATTGTCAAATATTTGAGAGCCCCCCGAACCTCTTCTCTTCACCCCTAGCAGCATCAGTCATAGACTTTATAACTTCGAAAAATTTCCGAGTTAGAGCAACCACCTCCTCTCATAAAATGTCAACATGTATCCCAAAATTGCGATTTTAAAACTTCAGTAGCAAAATTTTCCTGGGTCAGCCCCAAATGCGTTTTTAAGGCTTCAAAAATTTCCAGGGGAGCTTCCACAAACCAAACCCTTTTCCATGTGTTACTACGAAATATAGCCTGAAATTGCGTTTTTAAAAAGATGTCTTTTGAAATTGAGTCTAAAATGAGATACCGAACCCAGTGTCAGTTTGGCATGTATTTCAAAATATTAAAAATACTTCTAGGTCTGTTCCTCCCTTACAAAGAATAATTTGGGCGCTCCTGACTTTCAAAGCTCATGAAAAGTGATTGGCGGTTACATATTACTATTTCATGTTCCATCTTGAGGACCAATTAAAGGTCCTCATGTCATTGGTGTCTTTCGCAATTGCGACATTTACGACACCACACATCATTTTCTGTGAAAACAAAATTTGTACATTATTGGATTTTCGTTACATAATATTATAGTAATGAATTTAAATTTCTGAGGAAACATTTGCTCACATTTCAACATTTTGATAAAGTAACTTTAACTCTCGGTAATTCAGTAAAATTACTGTTCAAAAAGAAAAACAATCAATAATTCTGGCGACACCCCCCTTACCCCTCCCATTACCATATGTCTACCAATGCGCTATAATGCTTCAAAAATCATAGCAACGCATGACTTTTTCGCCTTTTTGTCGAAAATTAAGGAACCCTCCCCCCCCCCCCCCCCGAAACAAAATCCTGGCTACAGTCTTGATGACTTTTGGAAAAATTCATTCATTTCATGTGCCAGTGCAGATTTGGAAGTCTGTGAGAGCTCAGTCTTTCCATTTGTCAGTGTAGACCTTGGCGTCTGGGAAAAGTTATTAATTTCATGCGCCAGTGTAGATTTTGATGTCTGGGAGAACTCATTGATTTCATGTGCCAGTGTAGATTTTGATGTCTAGGAAAACTCATTCATTTCATATGCCAGTGCAGATTTTAATGCCCTGGAAAACTCATTCATTTCATATGCCAGTGCAGATTTTAATGCCTGGGAAAAGTCATTCATTTCCTATTCTAGTGCAGATTTTAATGTCTGGGAAAAGTCATTCATTTCATATGCCAGTGCAGATTTTAATGCCTGGGAAAATTCATTCATTTCATGTGCCAGTGCAGATTTTAATGTCTGGGAAAACTCATTCATTTCCTATGCCAGTGCAGATTTTAATGTCTGGGAAAACTCATTCATTTCATGTGCCAGTGCAGATTTTAATGTCTGAGAAAAGTCATTCATTTCTTATGCCAGTGCAGATTCTGATGTGTGGGAAAAGTTATTCAATTCATGCAGGAGTGCCCACCTAAGGGAGAAGAGGTAATGGCGCAAACTACGCCACTTTAAATTAAAAAAAGAGGGGAGGGTAAGGGACATTTTTCTCTGTTTTTCGGGGGAGGGTTCTCGGTGGGATTTAGGGGGTGCGCCCATGCTTTTTTTTGGGGGGGGGGGGGCTGATTGTGACTATAGATTTTGACCCTTGGAAGAACTCATTCATTCCATATATGCCGGTTGGACGTCATTTATTTCATGTGACAATTTAATAGAGGTTTTGGATACGTGATGCATTACATGCACCATTACAGTCTTTTCAAAATCTTCAATCAAAATCTTTCATATAATAGAGTGTCGGATAAACAAAGCCCAAATAAATGGATTTATTCTATGTTGTTTCAGAAATATAATAAACTAAAAATACTAATACAAGCATAGCTTATTCGTGTCGCTGAAACAAAGCTAAAAAACCCCACTTTCAGTGACGAACACTTGGATGTCCCTCGTAAAAAGTTACAAAGAATTTTGCCATTGTGGGCAAATGTTCATCGTTACCAAACCCACACCGAAAGCCACCAAAGAACACAAAAGCAGACGTAACATGTTAACAAGTGATTTCGGAATAAAGAAAGCTCTCGGATCACACACATGGACGACCTTGACTACAACTTTCATCTTTCTATAGAACTCCCTTTTTCGGCCGAAAGAATCATTCCATTCTCGATGTTCCCACGACAAAGAACATGAGCGAGCTTTTTGAAAAGAGACACTGCGACGGAAAAATCGGTAAATTAGACACTTTTTTTAATTTTCTTTTTCCCGCCGTGATGAAATCGAGCAACAAAACTTGCTCGGCGGACCGAGGCAAACCCTGGAAGTGGTCAAGCAGGAACGACAGAGATCAAAAATGGACCGTGACCCTCATTGCGTGGGCGATCGCGGTTTTGTGGCATTCATTCGTTTTCATTCATCATTCCGTGTGGTCGGACAGTCATGGCGAGGAAGCGAAACGCTGAACAAATATCTTTTGCAGTTCTGATGCATCATCATCGGTCTTGTTGAGTAGTACGACCGTTAATCGGGAAATGGGCCCCGTGAGTTGATATTTATAAAGGAAGTCGTAAAAGGTGCATGACGCGGACAAATTTCGAAGTATAAATGCAAAAGAGTTAAATTATAAACATAGTAGACTCGCGCTACAACGCGATTCGACTTGCGCGAAATGGCGAAAACACGAGTTTTCTCCGAGCGGCGAATTTTAGAGCTGACGCGAATATCTCGCCCGCAACACGAAAATTGTGGGAAGGGAATTGCGGTGCGAAGTATCGCTTACTATTGAATACCAAATATTGCTTTCGTGAATAGACCTTTAGCATCATTTCCCCTCACCGTATTAGTTTAAAAATCACTTCGTTGGCGCAAACAAATAACCACTTCGCATCTTCCACTGATTTTTTTCTTTTTTTCTACTTAAATATGAAGTTGATGAAATATAATATAACCTCAGCACGCTCAAGTTTGAGAAAATGGAATGAAAAAGACAAAGCCTCTGACAATTAAAGAGAGGGTAAGGATTTTCGATATGCTTGAACAACTAAAAAGTGCATTGTAAAAAAGCAATCGAAAACTTTGTACTACGGAATGAGTAAAACGACAACAACGTGCATAAAGTACAAATGAAGTAATAAAATAGAGTTAAAAACTCAACAAACAGCTGTTTCGGGACTGTTTAAATGCAAGCCCCTTCATCAGTGCATAAAAGAAGAACGATGTAGACGAACAATGTAGACCGAACGACAAATGTCGTTCTTCTCTGCCATCTTGTCACCTTTTAATAATGCGTTGAACAGTTCGCAATCCTATACCACTAATTTCGACTATGTCTTTACATTTTGTCCCACTTTGGTACAGGCCAACAATTTGCCCCGTTTGAACTGTTACATCACTTCCTCGAACATAACAACCGATTCCAGCCATACTTACTTAGAACTAAACAGTCTTCTAGTGCTCCCGCATTTTAAGTTTGCATCGAGCAAAGATTCATGCAAATATCTATAATATTCATCGAATCACCTTCTTCCAAAATTGGAACGTTTAAAATTCGACCGCGACTTTTTTTTTTTTTTTTGGACACTAGTGTATATCATGTGTGTTCAAGTTATTTCTTGTCACCCTGTATTTTCCAGAAAAATACTTTGACTTGAATAGGTAGCAAATAATAATGATAGTAATAAAAAGTTTATTTAACCCTTTGATGGAACCATGAATGCGAGATCACGCTCCCTAATAATGACTTTCAATGACTCTTAACCCGATATTGCGGAAGCTTACGTGACGTCACGTTTTCTAGTATCCAACTCAAAGAACCGTGACGTGATGTGTGTGCATCGCGTTCAGAACAGTTCGAAATCGCTTTTGAAGGACGCGATATTGCGCCATGGGAAACATTCACTCCCAATGTGTAGTGTTTAAAAATCAACAAATAAAGTGGAAAATTGTGAAATAGTCGGTTGTATCTTTGACAGCGCATGTTTTCTGTGTAACACTAGTTTTTTCGTCGGAAAGGTATTGCTCACATCGGTTATGACTGATTCCATGAGATTTCAGATTAAAAAAAAAAGACTATTATGAATTGCTTATCATTCCCACTTGTCCAAAATTGATTAACTTGAGCAGATTTAACTTTTAAAAAGGGGAAAAGGGTATAAAATTACGTTTTTTCAGGAAAAATATCAACAAAGATGAATTTAAAAAAATTCATCGAAATACAGAATTTCCAGATTACTAATACCCATCATTTAAGATTGATAAGAAGTAAAAATGCATTTCGTTACACGCTGTAAATAATTTTTACGATAAGTGTACTGGTGATATCGGGTATAAAACCATTACCACATCCTGATCACCAGGGTCAGGCACAGATATTTTGGGGACCGTCACAAATGATTTTTACAAGGCCGCCTCCATACTGTTTACCCTTCCGTTTCCGTTCCTACATATATTTCACCCCTCATCTTAAAAATCTCGGGTCCCCTTCAGACTCGGGTCCGGGCCAACAGTTGTCCCTTCTCCCTCCCTGTGCACGCCCCTGCTAATCACCGTTTCATTTTTTATGGATATGCCTCTCATTACGTACCTAATCTAGAAAATCATTAGTCATAATATGACGGTTGCGCATTTCTTCTCCATTTTCATTCCAGTACATTTGTAGAAACAATTAACTTAGCGAGTAGAGTCCTATCGCAATGGAGTAGTTTCCTTCAGTCAAAAGTACTACTTATAGTTATTGAAATGGATAGAATGAGCAAAAAAAAAAAAAAAAAACATGGACCCAGAAAATACTTTCATTTTCCCAACATTTTTTTTAAAATTAATATTTTTAAATGTCCGTTTTTTCAAACAAGGCGTGGTCTAGATGACGTCACAAATGATGCTTTTTAGCGCATCTTTGTACCGCGTTTCCACGTTATGATAATCAAGCAGCGAATTGAAATTGCACTCTACGCTTGCTATCAACCCTATCGTTGCCAATACACGTGAGTAAAGATGCGAATTAAATTTGGCACTGTGAATGGCAACACAGAATGGCATTTCTTCATTTGTGATGTCATCGGCAAGAAATGTAAACAATAAAAAATCACCGATTTAAGTAATTTTTTAAAAATATTAAAACTTAAGCAAATTATTTAAAAATGGTTAGATCTTTTGTTTTTAAGCATGTTCTTTCAGAAAAAAATACTTTTAAAATACTGGAAACGACCCCATTCGTGATTGCGAAAAACGTAATTTTAATTTAACTCTTCAAAATTCGAATGAATTTTTCTTTTTTAAACACTTCCTGTTCACGTAGCGCAATAGGTGCATTTGAAGTCTGTATCTAGTAACTCCTAAACTTAAGAACATTGTGACACATTTTTTAAAAACGAAAAATGTGTTGACGCATCTTAATGCTGAAGAGTGACATTTTTTCAGAAATTGACGTCTTTGAGCAAACAAGATTACCCATTGTTTCACCCGACTGTAGTTGATGAACCTTTTGATTTGAATTTTCAATGCTTGTAATGCAAGCTCCTCTGGTCCACGGGCCTACGCGAACATATTCCTCTTCCTGGGTGGCGGCCTCCATGTCCCCTGGGATCGATTCTTTTTCTACCCGATCCTCTCGACTTTACACAATCATCTTCAGACAAAAACAGCATCCAGAATCTCGTCCCGACATTCGTTTGAATTTTGATGTCTTGAATTCAAATTATGTTTTCGCAATTATGACAGCGATAGGAGCCATTTGTCGAAACAAGCTACCCAAGGAGGGTCCTATCGCAAGTCGTAATTACTAAAGGCATAATTTTGGGTTCAAGACGTCAAAATTCAAACGAATGTATTATTTGTTTATTTATTATCTCGCGTTCCATACTTCCAATACAATTGGGGTGGTTTCCTTCAGTTAAAAGTACTACTTTTAGTCATTGAAATGGATAGAATGAGTAAAAAAAGAATTACATGGACCCAGAAAATACTTTCATTTTCCCAACAGTTATTTTTTAATTGATTTTTTTAAATACCCGATTTTTCAAACAAGGCGTGGTCTTTATGACGTCACAAATGATGCAATTTGGCGCATCTTTCTACTACGTTTCCACGTTATGATAATCAAACAGCGAATTACAATTGCGCTCTACGCTTGCTATCAACCATATCGTTGCCAATACACGTGAGTAAAGATGCGAATTAAATATTTTAATCTGTGAAAATGGCAACATTGAATGGCATTTCATCATTTGTGATATTACACGACAGAAGTGTAAACAATAAAAGCGCAACGATTTAGGAAATTTTTTAAAAATATTAAACTTAAATAAATTATTTAAAAAATGGTCAGATCCGGTGTTTTTAAGCACGCTCTTTCAGAAAAAAAAAATACTTTTGAAATTTTGGAAACGACCCCATTCTGTTTGTTTGTTCCTTTTCATCGTGAAAGACAGCAGATATAAACACACAGAATATAGCATTTGTAAAGTTTGACCCCGGAGAGATGGCGTATGACCTTAAAGCATGAACATCATTCGTATCATTTGTTATAGGTTGTTTGTTATTATTTTGTAACTAGTAAATCGCCCGTCAAGGTATGACGGGTGAAAATTGTTTCTTGATTTGAACGAAGCAATTGCCTGTTTGAGGATATTTTAATAGTTGAAATTTTAACCTTAACGCCAGTGGATTGTCCCTTAAAAACTCCAGTAGATAGCATTCATTGTTGACCTCTTTTTCGTTTCTTCATTCCCCTGAAAGGACAGTCTCACCCAGAGGCGCCGACTTGCAAAAATTATTGAGGGGGCTAGACATCAATGGGGGTTTAATTGGTTATGCAATCCCACGGAGGTTCCCCCCCCCCAAATAAAGGTCAGTTTTTTGTACCTTGAAAATGCCAATTTACATATTTTCTGGTGTTTAATTTAAACAGACAAATGTGACATGGCGTTTTTACCGTAAAACAATCTAAAAAATGGTATACAAATTTTCTAGTTCAACTAGATCATGTCACTTGTCTTAGAAAGAGACAGTTTTTTGTTCTTTTTTACGGGGAGCCGTGCAGTGCCGTAGCGAGGCATTGAAAAAGGTAGAGCACTTGACTTGCATCGAAGGGCACTCCTAGAGATGTCGACTTAAAAAAAAAATATTGTGAAGGGCGGGGGGGAGGGGGTCTTGCCTGGGGAAATTTTCGAAATTTGAGATCAAATATAGTGAGCTTCAAAGTTTTTTTAAAAGCATTTTAAAGTCATTTAATCAACATTAAAACCCCGAAAACTCGACAAGCCTGACACATATTTTTTGGCTTTGAAGAAAGGAAACAATAAATACAAACACGCACAGTATTTTTGTAAAAAGGTAATTTAATTAACGCATGTTTTTTAAGATCAGTTGTTTTTTCATAAGTGATATCGGCTGACATATTCAAGTGTAAACGCAGTTTCTCAATGTCTAGGTAATTTTTGAAAAACTCACTTGATTTTTCAAAATTTGTTTCACTTTTGTTTAATAAAAGAAGCACTCTTGTTCAACTGCAATGACCTATGTGAGTCCAGTTGATGTAAACCGCCCAATAGTGCAAGATTGTACCATTTCACAAACATCAATTATTGCCTTGTAGTACTTCGGGATTTTGAAAGTGTGCAGTGAGCTGGCTTTGTTACTTTTCATACTTCTTTGGTATACGTCGATTCCGAAGAAGCGAAAGGATCATCATTTTGTGAAGGTTTTCCTTTTAAACACAATTCCCAAAAGCATTCAAAACTATCACGCCTCCCATTTAATATACAAAATCAAAGTCTCATATATTTTTTTCCAGATCAGCATAGATGAGCGCGTCGCAGCGCTGCCCACTAGCAACAGACTTGACCCGTAAGTTCGCGCACTGGGACAAATTCTTAGTGTGCTTGCAGAATCGTAACACCATCATTATTCACACCACTCGTTTTTCAGTTAACCTGCTTACTACCATAATAATTATTTGTTTTACTCATTACTGAATGTATTTTACAAGGTAAACTATCTTCAAACAAGGAAAATAAAAGATAAATTTATGAGTTTAGAAAGCATAAAATGACTAATAATTTTCTTGATTTATTGGGGGGGCTCTGCCCCCTCAAAAATATTTTTGAGGGGGCTCGGGCCCCCTCAGGCCCCATGGAGTCGGCGCCACTGGCTCACCAGTAAAACAGTTAAGTGACCGGATCCAGTTCAGCCCTGTCAAAATAAAGCATTTGCCTGCATGGCATATTTTTCCAAATAATGTAATCAAATTATCATGCCGTGGCGCAAGTTTCATTGTTGATGACGTCAGCGTTACTCGATCATTCGCTGGATTAGCGAGAACGTGCCTCTTAAACTGGGCGCTTACTGGCTGATTTTGCCTATTACAAATGATACAAATGTTTTCGCTTCAAGGTCATCCGCCATCTCTCCGTGGTCAAGCTTTAGTCATGCGACTTTTTCCACAACAGTGTCGGTTACTAGGCAAGAATACGGGACTTTGCCGTTCCATATCGAAGATCTCCGGGACGCGGCACGGGGGACCATGTCTCCAAGTATGGGACTGTCCAAAAACGCCCATATAGAGGGGCAAAGGGGACCTCGAGCCCCTTCCCCTTTAGAAATTAGAACTTCCTTGCTTTTAGTACTTTTTTCTTTGCAAAAATGTAAAAACATTTCTTTTCCAGCTGTTAATAAATAAGTTATTAAAAATGTCTCTAATCTGTCCCGAAATCGGTTTCCATGGGAGAAATATCCTGCTAAATCATGGTTAAAATAATTGAGACCCCCCTTACAATTTTGCATATGGGCGCCCATGGGACTGTCCCTTAAAATCCTGGACGGTTCTTAGCCACCTTGCTTCTAACCCTTCCACAATTTCTATCGAATATGTTAAAGCTGCTGAATGCTGTTGAAGACTAAATTTTAACAGGTTTCATCGTTACCCAAATGAATAACTGGAGACGAATAAAAAGGGGGAAAAAAAAGCTCAGCCAAGTACTAAGATGGGATTAGGATATTTTTAAATGGAATAATTATAAAGTAAGCCTTCTAAATGTTCACGTGTCACGTAATCTATGCCCACGCGTTTCAACTCCTTATGCAATCCACGTGCTGAGTTCATCGCCTCCATAGGCCGGCAGATGTCGCTGATGACGAATGGCGCCAATTCTCCCTACTGATTTCAATATTTCTTCTTGCTTTCAAAAGAGAAAGTAGACAACTCGGGAGGAGACAGGAGAGAAAAAAAGGCAGGTGGGAACGGAAAACAAAAACGAAGGGTAAATTTAAACGGACGTGAAAGAACTAGTTTTGTTTTTCCGAACAGAACGCGACACAAAATCGACTGGAAATGAATGATTGATTGTTAAGGCAGAAAATAATAACATCCGAATAAGAAAAAAATCCTGCCTTACTTTTTATGGTAAGCTAATCTTTATATATTGTAACGGATTCGGTGCGACTTCCACTTTCTTGAAATGAAGACACAGTTCTTGATAAAAACACAGGAGCTTTATTTACACTATGTACAGGAGAAATCGTTAACAACTGCTAAATTAATCATCAGCAATTAAGCAAATATCACTCAACACCGTAAACTTAACGGTTACACACGTATTTACTTCCAAATACGAAAACATCACAGCGAAATGCCTCGCTATAAACAGAGCAAATCCGCTCTCAGTTCGAAATCTCAATCGAAACTCCCCTCTTTATCCAGCGTAACGGTTTATATACACACCGAAAAGAAATCTCTCAAATATTCCACACGCTTCTGGAAAATAGTAGACCGTTATCAAATTTTATCAATGAACAAAAAAAAGAAATAGGGGGATCGTATACTTTAGCCGTATGTAAAGGGGTGATATATTCATTACGGGAAACTATTTACAGGTTACGTTACAACAATAATTACTATTTACAGAATTTGTAACAATATTAATAGGCAAGCCGTTTTCTTTCGGTACCGATTTCTCCTCTGTTTGTGAACCGATTTCCTTCATTCTTTTTTTGTTCGGTAGTTATTGCCGAGTTTTAGTGTCATCAATATTTTTTTTTTAAATCGAAAGCTAATTAACGGAGATATTAATAAAAAACGCATTTTCGTCCTAAATGACTCTTTCTACGCGAACGGATGGTCCATTTTTTCGAATTTGATATGGTTGGAAAGGTCTTTAAAAAACACTTCTAACGAAAAAATTGTCAGGGCGCCCAAGGTCCAATAATCTAAATCCGCTAGAAAAAAAGTTATAAGCGTTTTTTAGTTAGCGGTTTATTTTGTTATAAAAGAGATGTACTTTAAATATTTTTTATAAGAAATTAATGATAGTGCATCCTGATTGATTATCATTTTGGTTTTTCTTAAACCACGTGGTGATTGTGCCTTGGGACAGTCAAACATTTTGTACTTTAGAACGCGTCCCAACGTACAACATTAGCATGGTTCTTAATAATTAAGATATGCTTAGGAACATGGAACAATGTACTAATCTTATGTAGTCTTATAAACACATTTAATGTTAGATAATAATTCATTATTCATAGTTTATTAGTAAATATTCATGATTTAATTCACTACTATGAAAAAAATATTTTTATTGTTTTCTGGTGCAAAATGGGTTCAAATATAAGGCTGTTTCCTGAATCATAAAGACTTTCCCATAGTACAACAGGATGTGTCCCAAGGTACAATAGGATGTTGTACCTTAGGACAGCTTGGAACTTTTACTTTAAGGGGCTGGCAACATTTTATTTTCAAACTGTCTGAATTTAAAAAGATATATTTCATAGAAGTATGTTGGGGTAATTTAATGTGACTTTTATATTTTAAATTTGATTCAAATAACTGACGTTAAAAAATAAAACATGAAAAGTGACCTAAGGTACAACACTCTCCCTTACTGTCTCTTCGACGTAAATTATTTCTCCAAAGATGTAGTAATTAACATAGTTTTATTGAGTTCATGAAGTTTCAAAGTTTTGTGTTTGGGATCAAAATTTAACTGGGGGCGAGACATTTTTTTACTTATCTATCGTGCGTAAGGGTAATTTTTTTCATTCTTTATCAACCAGCATGTCAAGAAAGCGAAATTCGGTAATTGGAGGTAATTTGCTTCTAATTTCTGCTTGAGCTCAGCGGTCATCATATTCTCTTGCACCTGTTGATAATAATACCCGGAAAACTGGAATGTAACGAAGCCAAGGTTTTCTCAATTGAAGGTTATGTAATCAAAGAATCAATAACCCCGCCCTGCCCCAATTCGGAACATTCAAAATTGTTCTTCTGGTTGTAAATAAAGAATTCGCAGCTAATTTCGAGAAAAAAAGTTTTACTCAATGTTATTAACTGTATGGTTACTACATGATTTTCCAATCAGAAAATGAAGATTTATTAAACTGTAACTTAGTTTTCCTTTATTTTTTATTTAACGTAATGACAGTGTGAAGTTGCAGACAAAGCGAATAGTTTGCACTAATTCTGGAATCGAATAACAAAGATATCAAACATTTTAATTCTTAAAAATAAAACGTGTGTTAGTTTCAGGAATCGTTTTTTTTTTAATCAAAAAAAGTCGGATATTTTAAATTTAAATTCGATTTTTTAAAAAAATCTTCAAAAATCTAGTTACTAATTACTTTACACTTATAAACATAATATATTTCATACAATAGATGAATCCATTCAACGTATTTTTAAAACTAAGAAAAGTTCTCTAAATATTCAATGTATTTTTGAAATTTTTAAATACGTTTTAATATTTAGATAAGAAGTTATTTTGTTTTATGCGTTGCTTAGAAAAAAAAAAAAAAAAAAAGGTTTCCATCATTATGTACGTTTTAATGTAAAAGAATATGCTGAACACTTACTTTTCTTAACTATATTAGTGATGGTGTATAAGAAAAACTGCAAATTTTATTTGGTTCTTTAGTAAATTGAACTGCAATTTTGCAGTAAAAGCAATATTGCCAGAGTGAAAATCTTTCTCCCACAGAAAGAGGGATCTATGAATGTAGTTTTGCCTTTTGAAGTTAAGATTGTATAATGCAGTGTAGTTAAATTTAGAGTAGCACATTCTAAAAATGCAAAATCTTTACTAATAATAAAGCTGAAAGTCTCTCTGTCTGTCAGGATCTCTATGACGCGCATTTCGCCTAGACCGTTCGGCCGATTTTCATGAAATTTGGTACAAAGTTAGTTTGTAGCATGGGGGGTGTTCACCTCGAAGCGATTTTTCAAAAATTCGATGTGGTTCTTTTTCTATTCCAATTTTAAGAACAAAATTATCATAAGTTGGACGAGTAAATTACGAAATTATCATAACGTGGAACCGTAACATGGGCGCAAGCCAATTGGCAAGATACGAAATTATCATAACGTGGAACCGTAACATGGGTACAAGTCAATTGGCGAGAATTATTCGTAAATATATAGGCGAACCAAAAGACCTTTTAATTTTTCTATTATGGGCAAAGCCGTGCGGGTACTACTAGTTAATTTATAAAAATAAAATGAACTGATTTAAATCAATGATTTTGTTTTAAAAATCACTTGATTCAAATCAATTGATTTAAATAAATATTTTTTTTAATAGCTTGATTTAAATCATGATTTTAATCATGATTTAAATCAAACAACCCTGGTTAGTTTCTAACACAAATGTTTAACTTTTTTTATCGGGTAAACATGTTTAATTTCTATCGTGATCACCTTGTAGGTTTTCATTTTTATCTTTTTAATTTTACTTTGTTCCATTTGCAATTCAAATAGACTAGGAGGTGCCGCAGACTTCGGCCAATGGCGACTGAATGTTTTACCTCTTTGACTGATTTCTTAAATCAACGCAAGGTGGCGTATTCAAGCTCTAGAACTGCGAATGAGTTGAGTCGTTTTCACTGACAATTCAAAATTGATTCTTTAGAAAATAATTGAGCTTTTGTTTCAAAACAAGTTTGATTTTTACTAGTGATTTGCCGGATCGTTAAAAAAGTAGATCCGCGGATACGGATACGGATCATTAGTGTCAAAATCCGCGGATACGGATACGGATCTCTCTTTTTTTTTACCAATTCAACTATTCAAGTTCAAAATTTATTACGGAAAGTATTCCCGTCATAATAATAACACTGTTTCTTCAAAAAATGTCATCTACGCCGAAAATATAATAAAGACTTTGATTTACTCTTTAAAGAAATCTCCTATAAAATGAGGGAGAGTTGGAAGGAACGGGTCAGCACTGCATTAATGCTTAAGTAGAATGTGAAAAATTATTTCTAGCTTGCTCGGTAGATGTAGGATACAGGAGCAAGAGTGTAAAGCTGCTAATGGATAGGCTAGAAATAATTTTTCGCATTTTATTTCAGCATAAATGCAGCGCTGACCCATTCCACCCAGATTACTCCGACCGACGGAATAATAGAGCCGGGAACACCTTTAGAAACAATAAATAAGTAATTTTGTCTCACTTGTTTTTGAAGAATGCCGAGAAAAACGAAAATGAAGAATAACAGAAAGCCCAAATCAATAACAAAAACTAATATAAACTAAAGATTTAAAAAAAAAAAAAAAAAACAAGTCTCAGAGGGCTGTTGGCGTCTGAAATGATGCCTTATAATTTAAATAGGGAATACAATAATTTAAATGGAATTTAAGAGTCTTTCATTCAAATATTTAAGAATTTTTGGAATATAAAAGATCCGTTTAAGATCCGTCAAAAATGCAACGGATGCGGATACAGATCTTTATTTTCCTCCGGACAGTGGCGCACACAAGGGAGGGGTCCAGGGGGTCCGGACCCCTCCCATAGGTCTTGCTTTTTCCCCCCGATTGATTATGATTCTATTTATTTTGTACATAGAATAATTTCAAACAAGGGTAACAATACTTTCAGTTGTAATATGTGAAAAAATAAAATCCTCATGTTAAAATATTTTTTTTTAATGTTGTGCACTTTTCCTATAACGAATTGCAGAAGCAGAACGGTGATTATAAATGAATACACTGAAATAACCATGTTTTCAGTTTTGTATTTACAGATTAAAAAAAGATTCTATGAACTTGAATCCATTTTTCAAATATGAGAAAAATAAAAGCATACATTAGTTTGCTCTCTGGTTATTTATTTAAGTATTTTCATTTAAAAATGCTAATTTAATTTCAATAATTTATTTTTACTGTTTTTCGTTCCCGATAATCGATAAAATCAAGCCAATATGTTTGACGGCATATTGGGGTATGATAAGAGAATGAGGCTCTTGGCCTTGGACCCACCCCTTGTAAAATTCCTGTGTGCGCCACTGCCTCCGGATATCCACGGATACGGATATCCGGAACATCACTAATTTTTACTGGGAAAAGACAATTTATTTTCCGAACATATTTCTCAAAACAAAAATTGATTGCAGTTCTTATCGTTTTGCAGGTGCCAGATCGTGCGGGCAGGAGCGCCGAGGACCTGAGGCGGCCCCCGCCTCCAAAGGACTGTCGTCGGAGTTCGCTTTCGATAACCCCTATTTCCGGGACCAAGAGAACGATCAAGACACTGAGAAAGGTAAGAGGAGAGGGAAAAAAAATCATGGGAAAAATGTTCGAAGTTCGAATTTACAATGCAATCACGATAGCGTATTTCCGCTTGTGTGCGTGTGTCTCCAATAGGCCTGGTGTCAAAGTCAAAATTCACCAATTTTTGGAAGGTGCTCGGTAAAACCGCAATCATCCGACCTTTGATTAAGCAAAACTCTCAGTCAACATGTTTTCCTTTGTAGATGATCATTGATCAATGAAAAAAAATCTATCGATATTCCGAAATTTCATACAGGGTGTTCCGTTTTCACCTGCAAGACCTTTGTTTTCGCTACCGTTAGTCCTAGATGTTATACTTCCAATTGCAAAAATGTTCAAAATCAGATGCAGAGTTAAGATATTGAAAGTTTACAGCAAAAATAAAAATGAGTCAAAAAATACAAAGTTTAACTTTTTATATCGGCCCCAAGTCCCCTAACTTATATTTAGGGAAATAATTTCAACTGAAAAATAATTCCAACACAAAAAGTTTGAAATTAGTACGACCAATATTCACCGAGATATGAAACGCATTGTTTTGTGACTTACAACACTCGTCGTCATCAACACCTTTTTGGGGGAAAATATAGCGGTTAACAAGTGTTTAAAATTACATGTGTGCATAGAGTGTGATTTTTCAAATTATTCGAGATTTTGTAGTGTGTTTTTGCGTATCACGGCACAACATTCGCATTTATTTTTCAATAGCAATGAAATATATAAATAACCTTGTTTTTCTTACTTTGACGACCTGTCGTTCTTCTGAAAGGGCGATAAGTTCCAATCTCATCTTCTGTATGGTCCCTTAAAACTTTAAACTGGAATATCTCCTTGAGTTTTGGTCGCACAAATGTCAAGTTTTTTGTGTTAGTAATAGTTTTCAATGGAGATTATTTCTCTAAACATTAGTTAGGGGACCTAGACCCGTATAAAAAGTTAAATTTCGTATTTTTTGTCTCATTTTTATTTTCGATTCTAACTTTAAATATCTTAACTCTGCATCTAATTTTGAAAATTTTTGCAATTGGAAGTATACATCTAGGACTAACGGTTGCGAAAATAGAGGTTTTTGCAGGTTAAAACGGAACACCCTGTATAACGCAGGGGTGGCCACCCACTGAGAGCAAGAGCGCACCCCCTAACTACCGCGAAGACCCCCAAAAGCAAGAGCCCCGCCACCCAAATGAGGAAAATACCCGTCAAAACAACCACTCCTCATAACACCCCTAAGTGGTCAGCCCTGTATAACGAGTTTGTGACGCTAAAAGTTCATTTTGAACCCACGTCCTGAATTGAAATTTTTACAGACTTTTCGTCGTCGTATCGTACTCGTATTTTTACAGACAGATTAAAAACAGAGTATTGTTTTGAATACCGTGTTTTAAAATCAAAAGTTTATAATTTTTTCATGATTTTAGCGGGAAATCATACTGAAAATATTACTTATCAAATCCTCATTAGCAGGGGGTGCACAACGGGGGAGAAGGGACACCTGTTGACCCGAGCCCGAGCCTGAACGGGGCCCAAGATTTTAAAAATGAGAGGTGCAATATATGTAGGGACGTAGATGTAAACACTATGGAGGGGGGCCCATAAAAGTCATTTGTGACGGACTTCAAAATTTCTTTGCACGCTCCAGCTCATTAGTGTGTAAGAACTGCATATTTTTACATTGTTCTATATTTGATTTCTAACGAAAACAAGAAATATTTGAGATTGAAAAAACAATTAGTTTTTAAAGTGTTTAATGTGTTACATACAAACAGAGAAAATGACCTACAGCCTATGTGACTTTTTTAAATGATGCGTAAATTGTAAATGCAACACATTTTATGCTCAGAATAGCACATTTTGAAACGGAAAAATCAATTAAAAAAAAAAAAAAAAGGTGGAATTTAATCAATGTTTTTTTTTTTGGTGGGGGGGGGGGGTCGATGAAATGAAACGCGTGCAATCATACAAAGTTTGATTGAAATAGATATTTTAATCATTATTTTATTCAAACAGATTCAAATGAATGAACTAGGTAAAATTCTAAAAATATTTTTTTTATTTTTCAATCGTTAATGTGTTTGTAAATGCTTTCAATATTGTCTATTCAAACAATGTTCCCTTTATTTTCAGGAAAAATGAGATCATCTATGAACAAAAATTCACTGCGCTCATCTAAGGTAATTTTTTTTCTTTCTCTTTTAATATTTTGCAGAAAAAGAATAATGGGGTTGTTTCTTTCAGTCAAAAGTACTATTTTTAGTCACTGAAATTGATAGAATGAGTAAAAAAAATGACAGGGACCCAGAAAATACTTTCATTTTCCCAGCAGTTGTTTTTTAATTAGTTTTTTAAAATGTCCGATTTTTCAAACAAGGCGTGGTCTTTCTGACGTCACAAATGATGCAGTTTGGCGCATCCTTATACCGCGATTCCACGTTATGATAATCAAGCAGCGAATTAAAATTGCGCTCTACGCTTGCCATCAACCATATCGTTGCCAATACACGTGAGTAAGGATGCGAATTAAATATTTTTCTCCGTGAATGGCAACACTGAATGGCATCTCATCGTTTGTGATGTCACACGACAGAAACGTAAACAATGAAAGCGCACCGATTTAAGTAATTTTTAAAAATATTAAACGTGAACAAATTATTTAAAAAATGGTCAGATCCTATATTTTTAAGCATGCTCTTTCAGAAAAAAATACTTTTAAAATTTTGGAAACGACCCCATTTTATAATTTGAAATTGCCAGAATGAAGCACTTTTCGGTTTTCTGTAAAACATAAATTGATGAATAACATAAAACTTTTTTTTTTTTTTTTTGTTGAAGTTGATGTTTTGGTTCATGAATTTTGATAGCTTGACGATTTAGTCAGGAAAAGTAGTGTGGTGCTCTGGGTTAAAAATAGTAGAGGAATGTGGGGCAAAGTAAACTAGGTAAGATGACTGAAATTTTTCAAAATGAACAAATCAGTAATATATTTTGAAAATTACAGTATACAATAAAAGAACATAGTATTTTATAATAAAACATGCATTGAAACGTTATTTTTTATTTTTGACACTAAAATTGTGCTTTAAAAAAAATTGGAAATTTTCCCCCTTTTTTTTCAATGGGGCAAAGTGAAAAATGAAATATTTTTCGAATGAAATATTTTCTATTCGATTGTGGAAAATATTTTTGTACAAAATAATGATCAATTAAAAGGAAAATTTAATAAATGAAAAGATAATGAAACAATAAACTAATAAATTGATTTATTAATTAATGCTTGAGAAAAAAATAATGAATGAATAAAATAATGAATGAATAAGAAAATAAAAAAATGAATTAATAATTTATATATTTAAAAAAAAAAGTAATGCCAAAGAAATTGTGAAAGGAAGTCTGTGGCGGGGGTGCCTGCGGGATTTGCACCTGGGGGATTTTTATTTTAAATTTCGGATCAGTTTTTTTGTAATTATTTTTTCAAGCTTAAATTTTACGTTAATTGCCTATTCAAGGGATGAAATATTCCTCACACCCCTTAACATTCGATGTCGTTCCAAAGAGATTTTTTTTTCTGAATCAAATGAAGCTTGCTCCAATTTTTTCAATTAATTGGAACAGCAGATATAGGGTTTTCTATTTTAACGAAAAGTACAAAGTGCAACTCAATGGGGTCGTTTCCGATATTTTAAAAGGTTTTTTTTTTTCTGAAAGAACATGCTGAAAAACATAGGATCTAACCATTTTTTAAATAATTTGTTTAAGTTTAATATTTTTAAAAAATTACTTAAATCGGTGATCTTTCATTGATTACATTTTTTGCCGATGACATCACAAATGCTGAAATGCCATTCTGTGTTGCCATTCTCAGAGCAAAATATTTAATACGCATCTTTACTCACGTGTATTGGCAACGATATGGTTGATAGCGAGCGTAGAGCGCAATTTTGACGTCATCATTTGAAAACATCATTTGTGGCGTCATAAAAACGACGCCTTGTTTGAAAAATTGGACAGTTTAAAAAATTAATTAAAAAATAACTGTTGGGAAAATGAAAGAATTTTCTGGGTCCATGTTTTTTTTTTTTTTTTTGCTTATTTTATCAATTTCAGTGACTAAAAGTACTACATTTGCCTGAAGGAAACAACCCCATTCAGGTCCAAAATGTATTACTCGAGACCACGAATTTGAAAGCAACGTTTCAAGCGTACAAAACTGCCATTTTGCAATGCTCAGCAGCCCCTTAGCACCTATAGCTGTGTAAGTTGTTACAGGTTAGTTCGAAATCTGGGAAAGGGGTGCTCCTCAAAGCGCTTTACTTTATATATAAACCTCGGTTATGCATATTTCCTATCAAGTTTTTTTTGTCTTTGTCTTCGGGTGGGAGCGAGAGCGTGTTCTAATTATGAGCTGTTTCCTTAAATTCAATTTTCTACAAGAGGGAGAGGGGGATTTTCATTTTGTTCGAAACAGAACTCGTAACGCGTTTTTAAATCTGATTACTTCTAATAGGCGATTTAAATCTCTGCAAATCAAATAAGATTGCAAAGCAATCTTCGGCATAAGATAAATAAATACCTTTGTGCTGAAAAGTAAAGTAAGAAATAACAACGTCTTCGTCCATAAGCTTATTTATTTTGCATTGAAAAAGGCATTCCTTGTAATGCCGAAACACGTGTCTGTAATCGGCAATTTGTGCTTTTTGGCGTTGTTGTTTCTTACTTTACAATCTTCGGGGGTCGGTGGGCGTGAGCGAGCTGGGGTTGGAGCCCCCTAGTTAAATAAAAGAATGCAGATAAATTAGTTAATGGGCCATTCCACGGAAAACGGTAATTTTGTCCCGCTGGTGACGCTAAAATATCTCATAAAAAATAATAATTTAAGAGGATGATAAACAAAATTTTGTTGCTTAAGAAATCACAAACGCATGTGTGACAACTTAAGCAAAAACTTTCTTCAAAAATTATTTCTTTTTTATGAAATATAGGAACCGTCACGTGCGGGACAAAATGACCGTTTTCAATGGAATGGGCATATACATATTTTTTTTCATTGGTTTAAATAATTATTTCTAAACTAATGAGATATGTTTTCTTTATGTTGGAACCGTAGCTTTCAAAATCTACAATTTGTTTCGTCATTGCTGTATTAATAGAGCAAAAATATTAGCTCATTCATAAGCAAGTTTTATTTTAAATAGCACACTTGTTTAATAAAAATATAATTGTGTCAGGAGTATCTTTGTATCCAATGTAAAGTTAAAAAAAAATGCTTACCCCTGTTTCATTAAAATATTAAGAGATATGACGAAATGTTAATGAAATTTAAGCGTATTTTTGTCCCGCACGTGACGGTGGAATGGCTTTAATAAATGAATACGTTAATGATTTAGTAAATGATTGAGTAATTAAACGAAATGAACTATTTCACTTTGCCCTGCATGCCCTTGACTATATGTGAAAAATATTAAAAATACCAAAGGATCTAAATATTAACTAAATAAATACTGCTCCGAATAATAGAAGATCCCCAATTGATATTTAAAATGTTATTAATAAGAACTTTATCATTTGATAACATCAAAATAATTTTTGGCCTACAACAAAATATTGCACTTTGAGTGTCAATTTTTGAAAATTGCTTGGATTGTCATATGCTTTGATTTTCTGAAGTAATTTTTTCTTCGCTGGAATTGACTACATTTGTTGCAACATAGTTAAAATATTACTAGGGAAGTGGCACTAAAGCAGAGTAAATATTTCACCGTTTCACTTTGCCCCACATTCCCCTACTTGAGTTTGTGCCCCATGAACCTATCTGTGTTCAATACTATAGATAGCAATTAGTGCGAAAAGTTTACTTTATACCAGGGCTTCCCAACCTATGGGTGGGGTCGCGACATTATCCCCGTATTTAAAAATATATCATTGCACAGTTTAAAAATTAAAAATACATAGAGAAAAATAGCATCATGAGTAGCATCAATGAGTGAGCGCTGTGGCGAATCCAAGATCCGCCAACGTTCCCTAAGATTATTTTACATTTTGGTTTAAGGGCTTACAACATCCCGTACAAATTTCCGCTGAAGAGTCCCTAATTCACCTCCTTCTAACTTTGTCCAAAATAATCTAAAACTTCATTTTTGGAACTCCAAATTCGAATAACTTCTGTAAGAGATACTCTAAATTCCAACCCTTATCCTGAAAGATGTCCTGTAATTGTGTGTGTCAAACTTAATTTTGGAAATATTCCGTGAAGAGCCCCGAACCTCATCCTGTCCTCTAACTTCATTAAAAGTAGCTAAGAAATGGGCTTTTAGATTTCAATTTCGAATTTTTTTTAGAGGAATGCCTATTGTCCCCTCTACATAATTAAAAATAGTATAAAATTTCGTTTTCAGGACTTCAATTTCAAAAAAAATCTGGGTGAGGGTCTCCGAACATTTTGCCTTGTCATCAAAGAGAATCTACTATTCTGTTTTTGGGACTTAAATTACCAAAAATTTCCTTGACCCCAACATCATTAAAACTCGTCCAAAATTTCGTTTTTAGAACTTGAATTCCGAAAAAATTCCGGAGGAGAAACTCCGAATCCAAACCTTTTCCCAAACTTTTTTTACAAAGATGGCTTATAATTAAGTTTTCAGGACCTCAAATTCCGAAATTCTCCGAGGAAAGGTTGATCGAACCCCTTCTCTTCCTTTAAGTTCAACAAAGATGGTTTACAACTGAGCTTTTTAAAGAAATTTTATTTTCATTTTCGAAAAACTAGAAAGTATTCCCCCCCCCCCCTCTCTTTAAAAATCACATGCAACTTCATTTTTAGGACTTCAATTTCGAGAAATTCCAAAGGCAGAGTCTCCAAGCGAAAACCATTCATAAAACTCCATAAACCTTTCCTCCTCTGAACGTTACCATTGATCATGTAAGCTCTAATTTTAGAACTATGATTTCGAACATTTTCCGGACCTTTGCGAATGTTGCACTTGCAACTAGATTTATATTGTTAATTCTCTTTTTGCACTTATTTATTAACTCAATTCTCTTAATATGATTCAACTTATGCTAGCAATAATCCCCCCCCCCCTGCCATCCGCGCAAAAATCTGTATTCTTTCTCTCATGCTATGTATGGGTTTAAAAAAAAAATGAGTGGATGCTAAACGGCCTCCCCCAATTTTTTGACCTCGCGACGACCTTGTAAAATGAAAATACCTTCATTCACTTCAATAATTTTATTGTCACACATTTGATGTGATCTCACTTGTTCTTCGCAGGTCACGGAACCATCCCCCTGTCTTTCTTTTAAAAAAATTTCGAAAGGAAGGGGGGCGAACGTCGCGAAAGGGCGGGGGTAGGACGTAATATAGAGTGACAGTGAAAATGTGTAAATATGACACTTACAACTCGCTTGTAGTGGCGTCACCTTACGGCGATTCTTCGACTTAATTTTTTCCGCATAAAAAAACCCCCCTTGAATAGCCATGTCAAGTAACCAATAAACTGTTTTTTATACCTGCTATTTTTCTGGTTCTACATATTTAATTAATGTACTGACTTTTTACCCGTTCTGTTTACATAGAAAACAATATTTAAAACAATGCAATTTATAAAATGTTCTTTTGTACTGTATATTAGAAATTAGGCGGACAGCATGATAAATCGGGATGATGCCCTAATGATTTCATTTGCGGAACATTTCTGTTATAATAATCAATATCTAAGATATGACAACGCAAAGAAATCTGTGGAGGGGTGGGAGATTACGTTTAATTTATTATTGATCAATTTCAAAAAGTTAGTGCTGCCATCTATTGTCTAGAAAGAAAAATACATACTCTTGTATGTATTTCAAGATTCATACGGTTGGTTATTCAGATTTCTTCTCCCGTCCCTCGCAAAAATCGGACTTCCGACGTTTTTGCTTTTCTACTCGTAGAAAATGAAAAAACGTATGAAATTTTATAGAAAGAGTCGATTAATCTTAAAGAATAGACAAATCGTTAACTTCGTTTTTTTTTTTTAACTATTTAACCTCTGCCTCTGTTAGTCATTAGTCTGAAGTATTGAAAAAATCTACCTCATGTTTTCACTAAGTTCCCATAAAGATATCAACAAAATCTTTCTGTTTCAGTCAGATTTGTTAGGCTATTCCGTGGGAAAAAAAATTGTTAGACCTAGTAGCAATATGAGCAAAATCGCAAGTTTAGTACGCAGTTTTATGTAGGTGATCTTCGGTTAATGTTAGTTGTTGGGGTTTGGAATCCTTCCTCAACAATTTTCGAAATTGCAACTCCAAAAGAGCAGTTGTAGCTTATCTTCCTTGGGGACAGGGATGTGGGTTAATGGGTCCTCCCCCGAAATGTTCCTAAAATGTAGTCTTAAAAACGCAGTTTTAGACGATATTCGTGGTAAAAAGTCTTGAAAACACAATTGCAGGCTTGCTTGAAAATGTTTGAGGAACGGTAATTTTTCGAAATTGAAGCTCTACAAATATAATTTTCGGCGATCTCCGAAGATGTTTCAGGGAGTTAATCCCAAATTCAAAGAATTTGTTGTTTCTCTGCAGGTTTCAGATTTCTCCTCCAACAAAACGAAGAAGTCTCGGAGCGGGAAGAATCCATTCACGTTCAGCGGAGGTGCGAGCAAGAAGCAAAGGGCCCTCGATGATTCCTGCTTGCAAGTGGTGAGAGAATTTATTTGATGCTGTCTCTTTCTTTTTCCTCGTAAGAAAAACTTTTAACTTAATCGAATGCTGTTAAAATTCAAAGGGAAACCACATTGCGTAGCAGTTAGTGTACAAGGTTCCAACAAGTGAGAAATGTTACATATTATAAATGGTACTTTTCCGTTAACTGTACGGCACTTGGTTTAGCGACTTGTTTACTTTCTGCTTTATTGACAAAAGAAAAATTGCTTAAATTGTTTGATGTTATAAAAAATACATATACAGGTAGTTATCAAAATAATGGAAACACCTGTGAATAAAAGTGACATTTTTGAATGTGCTTCGTAAGTAATAAAGAATAAAACTTAATTTTTTTGAGCAATCACGATTGCTTATTGCTTTCATTTGACTGTTTTGATGTCCTATGATTTTATTTTCCCACCAGCACCCTCTGCAGCATCACCGTCGACCGGCCGCCTCACGATGCTGCTCCTCTAACAAACCTCTAACCGTCTCAAGGTTGCGTCAATGTCGTACACTAACACGCATACATACACGCACGCACGCACACACACACAAACACATACACACACACACACAAACACATACCTACACACAACTACCCATCCACTCATGCCTGGACACAAACACAAATGCCTACACACACATACACATACCGCCCTATACACATACCACCCTACACACAAACACACATACCCCCACGCGCACGCTTACATACACACACACACACACACACTCGTGATTACGAAAAACATAATTTAAATTCAAGAGGTCAAAATTCAAATTAATTTTTTTCCCCTATAAATAGCAATGTACATCTTCTGGTAGCATATGTTGGCTTAATTGAAGTTCTGGAAGACTTGGATTTTTTTTAAGCGCTTGAAATGTCGACCTCTCAAATCTTAAAAGAGACCAAATTGTTGGAGCGCATCTAGCTGGAGCAAGTGTAACTGAAACATCTCAAATTTTTGACGTTTCTAGATTTACAGTATCTAAAGCCATGACAGTATACACCCAGCGCGGTAAGACAAGCTCCGACAAAGCAAAATATTGAAAGGAAAGATAAGCTCAGTGAAAGAAACCGACGGGTATTGAAACGAATTGTATGTCTAAAAAGTGAACAATAACAGCAAAAGTGAGCACAGAACTCGATCACTATCTGGATTCACTAATGTGAGTGATTACAGTCAGAAGGCACCTTTATTAACAGAACATTTACGATAGAGTAGTGATTCCCAACACACTTGTCACAGAGTGTTTCCATTATTTTGATAAATACCTGTAGCTACTAGTATATGGCAACCCTAAAATTTAGAAATTGATGTTGTTGTTTAGAAATTTAAGTTGTTTTTAGTTTGCAATAGCGATAAATAATTGTTTTAATCGTTTGAACTTGGATCTTCCGACCATTCTGCTCTTATGTTCTTAAAGTCTGAAATCTTAAGTTTTATGTTCACAAAACTAATTCGCTACTTTCCGAATCATATCAAATGAGTTAAAAGCATCCCACTCTGCTGGAGCAATTAATTTGTATTCCCTTTTCTGGCCGATTACTAACTTTCCGCACGAAACAAGGACGGGCGGTATTTTCTTCGGAAACTGTTCTAGGAAAAAATCGGTAGCATTCCGCTCGGGTTGACGTCATTAACTCCACCCTCAAACCGTCTCCGCATAAAAACGAAGCGACCGGAAACGGTTTAAGGGAAGCGTTATGACGTCAACCTGAAGCAGAATACTGCCGATTCTTTTCTGGAATAGGGCTCTTTCGCCCTAAGCTGAGGTTTAAAGTGTGCTGCATTAACCACGTCGAGTGCGGCATAAACATTCGCCTCTGCATTGTCTGTTGTCAAGACAGCGAGAATATATTAACTGTCAATTTTTCATCCTCATTCCAGGAACCAGAGCGCACAGTAGTGAGTCTTCGTGGTCACGACTTCACTGGTCTAGGCTTCAACATTTGTGGCAACATGCGGGATGGAATCCTGGTCAAAGATGTCCTTCACAGAGGACCTGCCAGTGAATCTGGTCTTATCAAAGCTGGTGAGTACTCTTCCTTTTATGGTAATCTTGATAACTTTTTCATTACTTTCGTTTCGAATTTCAGTGAAATCTTTACCTCCTATGCTGCCAAGTGTTCTGAAAGTTTGGTAATGTTTCTTGGAAGACTCTGCTGTCGCCTGTTGTGTTTGAAATCGGTATTTTTGAAAGAAATGTTTATTTATATCTTCGTGAATTAAACTGATAGTTTAATGGAAATCATCAGAATAATCGTAAATGGTAAAATTAATTTGTAAAATTTAAACTTATTCCAGCTTTTTAATACGAAAGGCTGATCAAAAAACTTTTTTTAGTTAAAAAAAATCAACTTTTGAAAGTGTCTAGTCATTTTTGGATGTATAGTGTATCTTCAACTACAAGCTCGTCTTCCCCGCTATAAGATAGTTGCTCGTATGAATATTTTTGTCCATAATTCTAACCGATCCAGTGACCAAATCAAACAAAACATTCAAGATCGCTAGAAGTGTTGTGAATACTACTGATTTTTATAAATATCTAGAGCACTGTATGAACGTCCTCACATGCTCTAATGTTAATGCTGCGGCAGTTAGCAGTTCAGTTAGTTGCGTAGCTCAGTGACGATTACAGTGACGCGATGTATACTGCCGTGTGCAGGTAAACGGCAGTATCTGCAAAAATGAGTTTTCGAGACATTTGAAGAAACGCGTTTTGGATTTAATACTAACAATAGGGAAATGTTGGAATTAGACGTCTTTTTCGCGCCTTTTTTTTTAGCGTAAACCAAATATGCGAGCTTGTACAATAAAGATAACGTACAATAGATGACAAAAATGCAAAAAAATGAAAAATTTGCAGTTACTGCCCTTTACCTGCACACGGCAGTATAGTCCCGGTGTCCTTATTCCGTGCAATACAAACTTGGAATTCGAAAGAAGCAGGTTCAGTTAAGATCAGCAAATTTTTAGTCTGCTGATTTGCTATTTCGCCTGATATTAGTTTTACTCAATCATATAATTAATGTATTCATAAAAGAGTTGTTTGCAAAAAAAAAGTTTTTGCTCATATTCTTTTAATTTTCAGGTGACAAGATAATCAGCGTTACTGTCTCATTCACCAATATCGTGTACGAAGATGCACTGACGATCTTGAGCTATGCTTCGCCCTACGATGTACAACTCGAGCTGGAACGGGTGCCGGACAAGACCAGGGCCCTCCCGAACACGCCATCCGGCACAAAGCGGCCGTTGGGCTCTTGCAGCTTCAACCGCAGTGGGCAGAAGCTGTTCCACCCGCTCTACAGAAGCCAGAGCATCGACGACCTGACTCAGATAGATCGAGACCCATCCCTGCCGCCCACCCTCGGTCTGGGGCCTCGCAGGTCCCAGAGCGTCGGAGTCGCAGCGCATAAACTAGCCGCCCACTTCAAGAACTCGGATTCCAAGCTCACGGACGATAAGACGGGAGTGTCCTCCAATCAAATGGTGCTGTCCACCACGGGATCACTCAACGAAAAGATGCTGGCGAACGTGATGGCCGACGGAAGTCCTCACTGGAAGAAACGCTTCGAAGATACCCTGGAAGGTGATACTGTCGAAGTCATCGACCAGTCATCCACGAGCTCAGAACAGAGAAAAGACTCGACGCCGGACGTTGAGAAGAAATCTTCGGATGGTCCAACATCACAAACTTATATGAAAAAGAACATGAAGTATCTCGATTCGCCTCACAACAAAGGTAAACTGCAAACGTACAAATCACCTGCTGATAAAGATCGGGACGTTAGCAGCCAAAAGGCAGAACATTCTCGAAGAGCCAAGACGATGGCAGAAGCCTCCAGTGCCCTGTGGCAGTTGGATCAGAGCATCCAAGACGGGGAAGGATCCGACATCGAATCTTCAAAGTCGTCTAACTGGAATCCTGACAATGGGATTGTGTCGAAAAGTGGTAGATTCTCCCATAAAGAAGATGAAAATGAATCTGATGTTTCACATGACTCTCTGGAACTGTCGAATAAGAAAACAAGTGGCAAGAAAAGTAAAAAACATACTAGTGCTTCGCATTCGCGCGATTGCGCAATCGAAAGTGAAACATTAGAGGACATGAAGCAGAGTTGCTCGAGCTCTGCAAATAAACAAAATATTCAACAGAAAAGCTCAAAGAAGAGCTCCCACCACAGTGAAAACAATAAAAGCAAAGGACACGCAACAGATATGGGTACTAAGAATGAACATTCCCGAAATGCAGAGCGAGTGTACGCCAATAACATTCTGAACAAAGTTGGTGGGCAAAGTTCCGTGGATTATTCTGAGAGGTCAAAAGATAGTCCAAAGACGATAACAGATGCCAGAGAAGCTAAAGGCTTCGACAGTGTTCCTTCCGTAGTATATGCCAACCATCGAGAAATGCAGGAAAAAGTTGTAGTCGTCGGTAGGGCTGCGCAAAAAACTGCGTCTAGCGATCACGCCAATAATTACGGCAAAGTTAACGGCAGAGCCGGTCACAGTGAACGACAAAAACTATCTGGAACTGAAAACTTTTCCCCAAATTATGGCAGCAGCAGAATCGTCATCAACGGCGAAACTGATGAAATGAAGAACAGATTCGCGTCGAACTCGAAAAGTAATTACCCCAATCAGTCAAGAGATTCTCCTGTTAATTACCCGAAGCAGGATGGCGTCAAGTCTGATGAAGTTATGCGCTGGATGGAAAATAAACAGAAATCGAACTTGAACCAGAAGTTCTCCAAATCGTCTGCCAGTCCTGCTGGAATGTTTACACAGATCAATCCCTTCCAGCAGCCTTCGAGGCACAAGAATGCCAATTTTAAAATCTGGTCCGGGAGAGAAGAGTTGTCCGCCAATGGGAACGATTCACAGTACACGTCATCGTTGAGTAACAGCTACGGTTCTGATTCTCCAGTGCAGACGAACAGGAGAGAGAATATGCCAGAAAATCAACCTTATGTTTCGAAGACTGTTCTTATTTCCCCTTATGAGACAAGTTCTCGGAATGGCGTACCAAACTCTTCGCAGATTTTGAATTACAGGCAGCAACACTAATGCTTTGCAATCAATTGAATGGACTTCGCTGAACAGATATTTGCGGTGGATGTGATCTCAGAATTCCAGCAGCTTTGCATGGATCTCTAACTTTAACGGCAGCAAATTATCTGTAGTGTTCTAATTATTTGTAAATTTGTTAAATTGCCATTGGTTGCGCTAAGTTGATGGGTACTTCTTAAATTTCGCGGCTCCCTTTATCAAAACGACGTCAACCGTTTATGGCCGAATAAAATACTCAAGTGGTCCCCTAAATTTGGCAAGTAGAAATCAAAAGTAGAAGTGTTTATGGTTGCTCTTCGTTTGACTATTTTTAATCGTTTTTTTAAAAATGATTTTGCGGTTTATCGCAGGGCTGTGAAAGTAAAGTAGTACCACTTGACGTGAATTGGTTATTTTTTAGATTTTCTTGTTCTTCAAAGTGCCTTCTACTATTTGCAGTTGATTTTACCGATGGTGAGAAGATTAAAAAGCTGTTCTAAACTACAGAAAATATTGCCTCACCTAAGTCAGTATAATCCTGTGGTTCACAAACAATTTCCATCTTGTCCGCGAACAGCTAGTGAAAATTAACTAAAATCATTTTTAAAATTGTAATTAAAAACTTTTGGATTCATCTCATTTTGCCTAGTATAATTGTTGTGAAAATACTATCTCTATGGTCCGCTTGGTCCCGGAAGGGTACCAAGTGGTACTCATCATTGAAAAAACATCATTTTATGCATGTAACTTTTGGAACAGAAATCTGTGGTAGGTGATAGCAGGATTTATGTTCTAATCAAAGGTTCTTGAAAAAATGAGATTAGTTGAAATCAGTTATAGCAACACAAAATAGTTTGACTTAACAGTTTTCAACTCTTGCATGTATGACATTAAATAATTAACTGCAGCTTATTACGAATTTAAATAAAAGTATGTTTTTTTTTAATTCTATATGGTACAAAAACTTTTCACAGCGGCAGAATAAGTAGAATATTTTCTTTAGTGCATCTACAAGTTTTCTGAGCTGAGGCAAAAAATTTGAAATTTGCCCCAGCTCAACTCATCTTCATTCAAATTTCCAAAAAAAAAAAAAAAAAAATGTAAAAATTGAATGAAGTTGTTCCCCGAGGCAAGGGCCCCGGTTTTCTTCCCCTAGATCCAGCTCTGATTTTTGAATAGTTGACTCTGGCACTTTATTAGCTATGGAGAAAACGATTCTTTTTTGGATACTTTTTCTGCGAAGATATATGAAGGTGGACATGGGGGGGGGGGTCATATGCTTGTCCTTCCAAGTACAAGATATCGATCGGCTCAATGTACAGTACAGTGATGCTCGATAGGATTCAGTCCCTAAGTAAAGGGTGTTTTTTTTAGAGGCATAGAACTGTAGGTTCAAATAAAACACAGTTAAATGGTATTAATTACCATGAATTTGGTTTCATTCGGAAGATGATTCTTTGCCATTTTTATATAAATATGATATCCAGCATTTTGCCACTTCGGCCGGCTTAAAGAAAGTCCAATCGGGAAGTCCAATTTTCTCACTTTTTTTCAGCAATTGGAAGCCGTATGTCAGTGATAACGTAGCGAATGTTCTCTTCCAAGACATCAATCGTCTGTGGCTTATCGGTGTAGACCAGAGACTTCACATAGCCCACAAAAATAATCCAGCGTAGTTAAATCGCATGATGTTGCAGGCCAATTCACGGGTCCATTACGCGAAATTATTCGTTCACCGAACGTTTCTTTCAATAAATCAATTGTGACGCGTGCTGTGTAGCATGTTACACCGTCTTGTTGTCTATTCCTGATGAATGGCAAATCAAACTAAACACAAAACAAGTGACAGCTATCAAAATGGCTCACATATCAAACAGTGTTGCCAAATTAAAGTTCTATACCTCTGAAAAAAACACCCTTTACTACATCATCCTTTATTTGACGTGCTCCTGAAATTCTAACAAAATTGATTTCCTGGTTAACTAACATGAGTTATACTTTTAAATGCGCGCGGGAATTTTATTTGTGTTTCTACAACTCCACCCACTTGCGCTGTTCATGTACTTAATCGTCTATGGTTAATGTACTTAATCGTCTATGGTTAGAAACGTGTGAAAAAAGTTAAAACTGGAAAATTTCCAATAAATCTGGGTATTGATGTTTTTTAACCTTTAAACCAGGACTTAGTAAGAGAAGTACAGCAGCTGATCCCACGCAAATAAAGCCCTGGTTTAAACATATCTTTAAAAGAGAAAATGTTGATTTTTCTGTGATTTGAAAAAAATGTGTATTTTTTACTAGTGAAATGTAATATATTGTTAAGCATGTTTAGTTCCATCTACTCACGAGGAACATATTACACTAATGCATTTTCGATTGAGAATAAATCAACTTAATTCATGCTTTGTGTTGTTTTTTACTTTAAATCGGTCTTTCATGGACCAGCGTAGAATAAAATGTCAGAAAGGGATCCAGTTCTTTGTTTCTGCAGAATTCCCCCCCCCCCCCAATAGACCGATAAACAGAACACAACGACAACGACCTACGGTTTTAATTTACATTCTTGCGAACAAAATTTTAAACTACACCACTAAGTGAGAGGAGATCAGAAATAAGCTGTTTACTTTTAAGTCAAATGGGGGGGGGGGGGGGATTTTCTAAATATTTTTATCATCTCTCTTAAGCTTTGCTAAATTTTGCGAAAATGACCTTGCGTTATTTTTTCTTAAGAGAGAAAGTGCCCGAAGGTTTCTGAACTTTAAAATAGGGCTTAATTAGTATCAATGTTTTTTAATCCAAAATAAACCATCAGAAGAGAATGAATGACATTTTAATTTTTTTAAGATGAAGGTAAGATGAAAAAAAAGTCAACTTGCTATATCTCGAAGTCTTATAACTCGAATATTCTTTTATACACAAGTTTTCATAGGTTCCTAAACTCTTGAGAAGGCTGTGGGAATTTCCCATAGCCCGAACGACCAATAACTCGATGGTCCCTTGGGACTTCGAGTTATTGAGAGTTGACTGTACGAATATTAAATCTTCAGATTTTGCATGTTTTTATCTTGCCCAAAATGTGTGTTGTCGCACATCTTGTTAGCCCCCTCCTCCCCCTCTCGTCTCAAATTGTCAGTTTCGTGAACAGTCACCCGCCCTCCCCTCAACTCAAACCGTGACGTCATTTTGGGGACGATGGCCTCAAAGAAAAAAAACTGCGGCTAAAAAGTTAATTCATTTTGGCTTTGATGCGGGCCTGTAATTCCGATTTTTTCCAAAGGGGTGGGAAAAAGAAGTATACTCAATGCAAATTTTACCGAAAAGCAACAAAACTTTTCAAAGCTGTACATGACGGGACTGCTTAAATGAAAGTGTTTTTTCATTTAAGAATTGTTTTTTTTTTTTACACCACCCTTTTTGTAATATACATACATTCAGCATTTTCTAATGAGTGGGATAAACGTTCGATATTGTTTTATTCAACGGATTAACATTTAATTAAAAAAAACAGCGATTTATAAAAATCTAACAAATACTGTCCTATTTTATTATAGTAAGAGAAGAATTTGAACTCAAAAACCTACCCTTACGTTTGTTTGAAAGACAATCTACTAAAACAGAACCTGGCAAGAACAGCTAAAGAACAAGCAAACGCAGTTTTTCAATGTCAAGAAAGCGTGGTTGTGGTCTATTGAACATTATTCTTTTTGCGTTTTTAGATTGAATAATTCTTTCCTTGTGTTGAGTTATGGCCGCACTAGATAACGTACCATGATTTAAAAAATTAAAGAGGACCCGTATTCATTAACCGAATATGAACTCTGTTTTTGTGATAGTCTTGCTGGAATTACATAGATGTTAGGAATCATATGGTTTCAGTATATACTTGTCAGAATATAGTCTATCTCATCAAAAACAATCCTGTTGTAAAAATGTCCCCGCCAAAAAAACCTTTAACTTTTCCGCACAAAAAAGAAGGCCTTCACATCCTAAACCCAAAACTCTCAGCCTTAAAAAGTTATGATATCTAGTTTGCCCACCAAGTATCTCTGGCAAACTATCATAATCCCTCTTCTCTTTCATCAACCTACTTCCATTAGAACCTCCTCCCCCCTTCAAACTCCTCAGAAATATGGATAGGTCCCTTAAATTGTTTATCCTGTTTGGCGGGAAGCTTTTGCTCATCAAGCAACCACTTCACTTTGAAAAGTTTCCTGCCATACAGGATAAACAATTTAAAGGAACAGCGAAAAGGAAAGGAAAATTTTTACAACAGCGTTGTTTTTGATGAGATATCACATCTTTTTGCGTTAGTACTATTACTTTGTTTGGATTTTTAGAAGTGAGAACTTCAAGTCAGAAAATTTTCAATTGAAGCAACCTTGTTTTATGTTTTTAAGGAACAATAATGGCAAGCCAAATTGTACGTAAAGTTATTTTCTGGTTCATTAAGATTCTATGTTCGTTTTGCAAGAATTGGGTTATTTACATTTTATTGCAATCCTTGTGTCCTCTGTTGCAAAGAAAACTTCTTGGATAGTAAAATAAAATATTTTAAATTACATTGTTTTCAAGTATTTTACAACTTCGCAATAAATTCTATTAGTCTCTTTATTTGACGGATTATTCAACATTTTCATGAAGACTTTTTAAAATGTTTTACAGCTTGCGGGCTATTTTAATCTAGCTTTTCACTTTTTATTTAATGACTTTTTTTTCTTAAATCGTGGATTATTTTACGTTTCATGGCATAATTTTAATTGTTTGGTGATTTATCTTTCTTTTGATGGAAATCTTTGTCCTGTTTAAAAGTTCATTAAAAAGACGAAATAACGCATGTTATCACCAAGCAAAAAAAAAAAAAAAAAAAAAAACTAAAATTTGAATGTGTCAGAAGATCTATACAACTGTACTCGACGTCAAGCGCAGATTTAGCTCATTAAAAGTCTTGCTTAAATTAATTGTATGAATTTTGTCTGTAAACAAATTACTGCAAAACACGCATATCCACACACGTATTTCATATATTTTCAATTCATAATGCGTTATGTTTGAAAAATACATTAATTTAGAAAAAAAGCAAACCAATAAAAAAGTGCAATTTTTCGCTTTCAATTATAAAATTAGATGTATCATATTCATATGCGTATAGTTTTATATATGTCACGCAATATATTTTAATGGTTTAACCCCAGTTTCGTGCCGATATTTAAAATTTCTTTCCCCCTTAAATATATTAAAACTGAAAAACAGGGAGAAGGAAATTTCGTATCGGCAAAAATTGGGAGGGGGGGGGGCAGCATTCTAATCTCATTCATTAATTTGTTTCTCTGCTTAAATATAAACGAACAACATGGAATCTTAAAACAGAAAGCCCAATGAGCCAAGTTCGCGCGCATGCGCAGTAACTGTGACAAATTTGAGATATCCGCGATTTACCGTCTAGTTGCAACTGTTGGATCTGTTTTAGTCTTGATTGAATTTCATTTCCTAAGACAACTTTTGAATAACTGTTAGATCAGTTCTAGCTTTGCAATTGCAGTCAGAGATTAACAAACCCTATGAGCTGAGAGTAAGTACAAAAGAATTTAGGGGAAATTAGTGATTTTCAAACTTTAATTATTCCGGCCCATGATGTCCCTGGAGGTTGAATTTTTGTATAAATACTCAATGGCCCCCCAAGAATATGTATACAAAAAATCATTACTATAGTCCCCAGGGGTGCTGTGACAGAACTCGGGGGGGGGGGGGGGGGTTAAAAACGAAGGGGAAGGGGAGGGGGTCAAAAGGCACATCAGTAGGGCACAAGGAATGTGTGTGTGAAATTTCAGCTTGATTCCTCTGTTCGTCTGAGCTGTCAAAGAAAGAGAAAACTTTTTTGAACAGTGATTTTCTAACTTAAATTTCTCCTCCATTTGATGGTCTAGGGATTGTATTTTGGTTTATGTTGTCAGGATTCGATTCCGAGTCACAACTGACTACAACTGTATTTATGTCGAGGACTGCATACTAAGTGCCTTGCCTCCATTATTTTTTATACCGATAGATGGCAGCACCATCACCGGATCGAACGGTTAATGAGAATTTAGAAGGGACCGGAGGGCCTCGGGTTCGATCCTCGCTGGTCGAAGACCCACCGTCGTCATTAATGGGGACTGGGCGACATTAAATATGCTCGTGGTCTCAATGTCCTCCAAGTGAAACGATACCTCTGGGGGTGCTAGTACTAGGTAGGTATTAGCTCCTGGACTAGTTCAAAATTCTCACTAACTGTTCGATCCGGTGATGGTGCTGCCATCTATCGGTATATAAAATAATGGAGGCAAGGCACTTAGTATGCAGCCCTCGACATAAATACAGTTGAAGTCAGTTGTGACTCTTGAATAGAATAGAATTTAGAACTAGACCAGGAGCTAATAGCTACCTGGTGCTAGCACCCCCAGAGTTAACGTTGTCAGGAGCCACTAGAGTTTGTGTACACTAAAAATCAACTCCGGAGGTCTTCATGGGGCTGAGATACAGAGGGGCCATGCTAATCTTCTCTGTATCGTTCCAATTTTAGTATATGTACTGCCGAAGCGAGTACAGTGATACAGAGGGGAGAAAATTCCAGAAAACAACAACTTGTTCTGTCGTGTTAACTGAACTTAGCCGCGTTTATTTCTTGGCGGTGGCTGCTTTTGTTGGCCGTGACGTTTGGTTTCCTTGGCGGTAGGCATTTGGCTTCCTTGGCGGCCGGGACGCCCCCGCGTCCCGTGATTCAGTAGCGAATTAAATATTGCTATCTGCACTAATGGCGTCAGTGAATGGTATTTCATCACTTGTAATGTCATGTGCAGAAGCGTAAAAAATGAAAGCGCATTGATTAAAATAATTTTTTTGAAATCTTAAACTTTATCAAATTATTTTTAAAATAGGTCAGATCCTATATTTTTTAGCCTGCTCTTCTAGAAAAAAAGTACTTTTAAAGTTTCGAAAACGACCCCATTGGGAAAGTAATAGATGAGCCCAGTTTGCTTTTCCATCTCATCAGTGGTCAGGCAGTACAAATGAATAGAGAGAATTCGAGTGATTTTGATTTTAAGTGATTGATAACATTAACCGCGATCACATTAAGCGGTGACTACTGCGTTACAATATATAAGGCGATGTCAGGCCTTGTGATGAAAGTACAATCAAGGGAGCACCGAACTGATTTTTGAGCAATCACGATTGCTTATTGCTTTCACTTGACTCTTTTGATGCGCTATCATTTTATTTTCCCACCGCCACCCTCTGCAGCATCACCGTCGACCGGTTCCTCACGATGCTGCTCCTCTAGCGAAAGCCGTCTCCAGGTTGCGTCCATATCCTTTACACACGCACATACATACACAACTACACACACACGCACACATACGCACACATACACAAACACGCATACATAACATACAGACACCTACACACACAAAAACATACACACAACTACCCACACATTCATGCCTGCACACAGACACAAACACATATTCCTACGCACACATACACATACCCCCCCCCACACACACATTCATACACACAACTACCCGCACACTTATGCCAGCACACGTACACAAACACTCATGTCTACGCACACATACACATACCCCCTACACACAAACACACATACTCCCCACACAAACACACATTCTTGATTGCGAAAAACATAATTTGAATTCAAAATGTCAAAATTCAAATTATTTGGGGGGGGGGTGCTCTCTATTTATCGAATGAACTCCAACTTTTGCCGAATGATCTTAATTTTTCCGCACGTCAGACAAAATTTGCTGGATAATGAAATTTTTGGAAGGTCACAGTGACCTTCCATAGGGTACAATGGGTCCCTGTGTACAGTGGAAGTACACAAAATGTATTTTCAGAGAAAAAAAACATGAATGATAGGTGCATTCTTAAATATAAAGGTCACAAGGAAAAAAGAAGCAATCGAAAAATAAATTTAATTTCTTTACTGCGCTCGAGTCTCAGTTTAACCAATCAAATTCATTAAAAGTTTAAAAATACTTAAACATTAAAATACATTAAGAGGTTAAAATACATTAGAAATAAAAATAGTACAAAAAAGAAAAAAAAGCTTAAAATATATAAATAATAAAATACATTAAGAGCTTAAAATACACCAGAAATAAAAATAGTGCATTAGAAGCTTAAAATACATTAAAAGCTTACATAAGACAATAAAATCTTGAAAAATATAAATGTTTAAAAATCCTGAGATATTGGGGAGAAAAAAATCAGTTCTTGATGTTTTCCACTAAGTATGGAGAAACTTCATTCTTGTTTCTATGTTGCTCAGTCGCACACAATAACTTCTTTTTCACAGTTGATATCCGATTCCTGCTCCTAAAATTAGGAAGAAACAAAATTTTTTTGTTGATCATTTTAACGGAAAGTATCTGCCATTATGAGAGAGACCTCATTTAGGGGAGACTATGGATACTTGATCCCTCAGTCGAAAATGTACCAAAATCATTAAGTAGTTAAAGGTATACTTGTACCTAAAAACTTACAACACTTTTGTCTTTTTCAACCATTTTGTTTTAGCTCAAGAAATGATTGTCTAAATCTGTCAAGGGAAACTTTTTTTAAGAAAAGCATTCTGAAGTTTATATTACCTTTTATATGCAACTTTTAAAAAAAATGCTACATTTCGAGTTTTGAAATCCATTACCTTCCCTGACTTTTGCTCGTAACTTTCCATGACTCATAGGATGCAATTTTTCCAGGAAAAACATCAATTTTTCACAAGAATATCTAAATTTGTACTTAGTGAAAAATAAATTGGAACCACCTGATCTATGCTTCGGACATATGTTTATAAAAATTGAAATTAAAGTAAAATCTACTATTATAACTAAAAAACAATTCATGTTCTGGCTTCCTGGTTTGTCCACCGCTTTCTAGGGCGACCGCGCTCTCGTTTGCCTTTGGGTTGATAGCAGTAGACGGCTCTTGGTAGTCTTCCACGCAACATTCTTCGTACGTGGTCTCTCCATTTGATACGATAATCAGTAATTTTTACTTCCTTTCACAAAAAAGGAAGTAATGTAGTATTCGCGAAAAAAATTTCACTCAAAAATCGGCCTTAATTTCCATTTTGCTCACCCCCGAATGAATGTTGAGTTTTTTTTTTTTTTTTTTTCAACCCGACTACACGTGGATATATGCCTAGGAACGTACAGACACCCGAAATATCCATTTTGACGATCCCCGAGTCAATTACAACGAGTTTTCTCGTGACGTCTGTATGTACGTATGTATGTGTGTCGCATAACATAAGAACGGAATGTCCTAGAAAGTTGAAATTTGGTTCTTAGACTCCTAGTGAGGTCTAGTGGTGCACCTCCTTTTTTGGTTGAATTCGGATGCTTCAAAGGGGATCTTTTGCCCCTTGGGGGGGGGGAATCAATGTTAATTTCGAAGTAAACTCAAGTGGTGTTATAATTTGGTGGACACTTGGCGATATATCGCCGGGTTTTGTCGCCAACTTGGTAACATCTTTGGCGGTTTTTTTTAAAATTTGATTTCAATTTGGCCACTATTGGTGGTATTTACAGAGTAAACTATTGAATCACATTAAAAATAACAATGATGGGGAAATGACATTAAATTGGAGTAAAAGGAAGTCATGTGATGCACACATGAGCTCGTTTCGTTAAGGCTGTAGCTCTGTAATTCTTTTCTTATATCTTATTGTATTTCGTATATTGTATTATCGCTTCTTATTTTGTCTAGGATGGTGCAATGTTTGACCGCTCGGAGAAATCGCATCTCCGCCGTCTGAATTCTGTTTGTTGTCTGGGAACTCATGGTCCCTGTTTCCGAGCCCTAGAGCAGCGTTGGCACAGCCAGAACCCTACAGAACTTCATCTGAGTTTCTCTTTTTGTCTTTCCTTTTAAGGTTCTCATCAGCGTACCACAAATATGTTGGAACACTTTGTTCTGGATATCAGAATCGTGTTGGTATGAAATGTTGCAGCCAAGGTAATTGAAATTATTGACCTGTTCAATAATTTGGTTGTTGAGGACGATTTTAGTTCTTACCGGCTCCTTTCAATGGAAGGCCATCGATTTAGTTTTCTGTATCGAGATCTTCATATTGCAGTCTTGACATATTTTTTGTAGCGTGTAAAGGGATCGTTGTAGGTCATCTTCATTCGGTTGGATAATGATCAAATCGTCAGCAAACAGTAATGTATTAATTACAGTTGTCATGTTGAGTGGAATACCAGTCTTGACCAATGCTTTCCGAGTGCGTAAAACGTCGTCAATATAGATGTTAAAAAAATTATTAAATAAAAACAAAAAACCCGATTGCGTAAAAACCAAACAAACTAAAAAGAAAAATGTACAAGCCCAGTAGTTTAGAATGTTATTAAGTACTACTGAATAACTACACCGTTGAAAGAGTTTTATAACCGTACACAGATGAGACAAATCATAAGTTAAAAAGCAGAATAGAAGGATCAACAGTCGGGGCCCATTCCTTTCTGATTTAAGGAACCGCGTAAAATTTGAATGAGATACTATTAAAAAAATAATAATTTGTTACATTATATTATTTTTTATATTAATTTTGTAATTGCATTTCGTTGTTATCTGTGGTTTTTCTCAAAAACAAAACTACATAAGTCATGTCTAATAACTATAACAATTGTTATCTTTATAGGTTTACATTTAACTTTTTTTGTAAGTAAATTATACTACAAATTTTACAATTAATTTATATAACAGTTCTTTATTTCCTCGTTAAGTTATTTCGTTTAAAATGCCCATCAATGCGGCAATCCCCCCCCCTCCATTTAACGCTGCTCTAGAGTAACACCTTAAGGGAAAAACGTCGTATGCTTACCGTAACAGTCCGTTTTTTGTAATAGACGAGGACAGTTTTTTTCTTCTCAGCATATTCTTTTAAAGTTCTAAAAGCAAAAGAACTGAAAATTAAAAACATAAAAAACATTTTCTTTTTGGAGGAAACTTTTTTTTGACGGTAAATTAAAGTTTTTGCGAAAACAATGTAGCAGTTAAAAGTAATTATTTAGGTAAAACCACACACATACACACGAAAAGAGGGTTTTAACTACAAGAAACAATGTCAGTACAGTTTGAAATAAATAAATACTTTTGTAAATTAACGACCCCCCCCCCCCCCCCCCCGAAAAAAACAGAGGGTTAAATACAAGAAACAAACAAAATATAAATTAAATAAATGAATACCTTTTCAAACCACACAAAAAAATGTTTACTGTAAGAAACAAATGCAGCATAACTTGAAATAAATACATGCCTTCGTAACCTCGCCCCTCAAAAGAATAACGACAAGAAACAAATACAGTATAATTTTAAATAAATGAATATCTTTGAAAACCACACAAATAAAGTTTTAGCGACAAGAAACAAACAGTATAATAACTTGAAATAAATAAATACCCTTGGAGACTAAAAACATAAAGGAGGGGTGGGATTGGGGGGTAAATACAAGAAAAAAATACAATGTATTTTGAAACAAATGAATACCTTTGTGAACCACACAAAAAAGTTTTTAAAGGCTGAAGCAAATACAACATAACTTGAAATAAATAAATAACTTTACGAACTACAAAAAAAAACCGACATAATTTGAAAAAAATGAACTATTTTATTTTTTTCCAAAAACGAAACTCAACAACTTTAAATAAGTAAGTACATATCTTGCCTTCGAACGCGAACTTAGGGAAAAACTCGTTAAAACACCTTTCACTGCTATGATAATGTTAATGCAGAGAAAACAACCAGACTCCCCGATTGCGAAGAAACCAGTTAAATTTTAAGAAAATTTATACCTGGGATATAAAAAGAGTTAGCAATCTTGGGAATTTTGGCTTATGAATTCTCGCTGCAGTTTTTCTTTAATCATTGACAGTATATATATGAAAAAAAAAGTTCACGTTTGTCGTAAGATGACGCAGGGGCTCCCAAACTTTTTCAATTCGCGGCACCCTTTGAAGAATTAGAATTTTCTAACTGCATTCTAGTCGATCTCTATAATATACATATACAGTAAAACCTGTAAAGTTGACCACCTGTCTATGTTGACCGCTTTTGTCAGGAACGGAATTAGTCCTATCTCATATAATGAAGGAAAATCTCTGTAACTTGACCACCTGTCTATCTTGACCACTAATGTTAGCCAAATTTGGTTAGGAGTGTCGCGATGTCGATTGGCCGCGAACATATGAAAAATACTTGAGTATAAAATAAAACTCTTTTATTTACAATTTAAAAACATAGATGTCGTACATCCTGCAACCAGCAGGAATGCAAGTAGGAGACAGAATCTAGCAAATAAGCGACTCGCTTATAAATAAATGTTTTTGCTGTTGCCACTCACTCGGTGGCTAATCTTTCCAGGGTAAAGTAAAATTACATGCAAATTCGACTGAATATGCAAAAATAATAAGTCATCTACAGGAGTATTGTAAAAAAACCCTCTGTAAGTTGACCACTTGGTTTATTTATTTTTTTTAACTTTCTTCAGCAAATTATTTTATTATTTATTTATTTATTATTATTTTTTTTCATAGCTTTCTAAGAATGTTTTTAGTGCTTTGATGATGGAACAGCATTTTTATAACTAAACAGCAGCATAAAGCTTAACGCTGCTCTTTATTCTCCAAACTTGTTTTTCATTTGTTGTTCTATTTGAGATAGCTTTTTGTTCAATGTAAATGTGTGTTTTGTTCAATTGTTCAATGAAAATAGGTGCCAGTAGTAAAGTTCAAAGTCTTTTCTTTCAGTTGCAATTGTTGTGACAACACAGGTACTGTGCTAAAAAGAGAAGGCCCGGATCTATACATTTTGATTCCCCTGCAACAAAATATATAGGGCCCATACCTACAGGCCAGCAGTGTCTCTTAGTAAAGTGAAAAAGTCTTAGTAGAGTTTTTTTTTTCTATTTTTTCTACAATTTCTAGGGCCGTTAGCCCCTCTAAGGACGCGGGCCTCTCGCACTGCGGGTACGCAGATCTGGCTTGCTAGTGAGTAAAGTTACATGTTTCTGGTGCAAGGGATTAAGAGATAGGACATTTTGATTTTGCCTTTATGAACTGGGAGAGTCGAGCTTGTTGCTCTTTGTGCTATAAGTTTTACATAAAAAGGCTTCAAAAGAAAATTAGCTGAACTAAAGATTAAAAAAAAGTATGAAATATTAAAATTAACTGACAATGGAAAAAGCCAGAGAATATTAGCTGGCATATAAGGAATTTCTAAAACTAAAGTGTCTAATATATATAGTTAAAAACAAGGAAAAACTAACAAAATTATTTGAATAGTATTTTTAATTATTGTTTCACTTTCAATAATATTAAACAATGAAAATGAGTTGAACAGAAAGAGTAAGGGTGAATTCCTCAAAAAATGAATACATAGTGCAAGAAATGACAAAAAAAAAAAAAGTATTACCGCCCTTTATAAGTTGACCACCTGTCTAAGTTGACCGCCAAAATACTGCACCGCGAGTGGTCAACTTACACAGGTTTCACTGTAGCTGTATTCAGAGTTGGGCAAATTGTAATTGCATGAACAATTAAAGATTAACAATTGGTAAACGTAACCACAACAACTAACAATTGATCAATTGTAATTGTGGAAAATTACAATTAACGATTAATTAGTTGTTAGTTGTAGTTTGCTACAATTAGCAATTGTCAATTGTTTTGTAAATTTTAATTAAAACTAACTCTTAAAAAAATTACCGGTTTTGTATAATGTATTGTACAGGCGACAGGCCTACCTGGGACGTGTACGCTGGACGGGTACCACATTATTATATATTTAAATACTCATGTTAGCCACAAATAAAAGATCAATGCTCAACAGTAACTTTATTACGAGCAATAAATTATTTACTGCAGTATATGACTTTTCTCAAAAAATCTTATGGCTCGAGAGTTTCAATTAAAAATTCAAAAACAATTTTTTTTTTTACTAATAAAAGTCTAAATAACATCTGAGAGAAATTTCAGAAATGTATCTTAATTATGTACATGATTTTAAAATAAATAAATAAATAAAACAGAGCGGTCTCTGAGACCTCACGTCCCCTGTAATGTCCTTCTTTCACACCTCCCCTGTTATGGGTTAAACCATAACAATGATTTACACAAACTTAAGACAATTAAAACACAAACATTTACGTGTGGAAAAAGCTTGCCGAGACGAGACTAGTTCACGCGACGAGCAAGCAATCAGCTCTGAACGAAAATTCGTAATTGAATAATACTTCTGACTCTGTACCCTGCGCTATACCTATTGATATATAAAGTTAATTGTTAGTTTTAATTGTTCGATAAAACAATTTAAAAAAATAATTGCAATTATTTTGATTGTGAGAAACGATTAACGTACATTAATCCAATTAAATTAATTGCAATTGATTTAATTGCAATTATTTTTTAATCAATTAACAAGGCAATGGTAAAAATAATTGATTAATGCCCAACACTGGCTGTATTGCCCGGCGTAGCACAGTCTGTCTCAAAAGTAAAGTTGTGTCAAGTGACGCAGGTTCAACAAGCGGGGGGGGGGGGGGGGGGGGGGGGAATCCGTCAATGTGTAGAAAAGAGCTTTTTTCTCACTCAAAATTTCAATTTAGACCTCTTTGGATTTTTTTAAAGCCCCAAAATTCAGTCATTTTTATACAGGGTGTTCCGTTTTAATCTGCAAGACCTTTTTTTCCACAACCGTTAGTCTTCGATTCATACTTCCAACTGCAAAAATGTTCAAAATCAGATGCAGAGTTAAGATAATCAAAATTTGAAGCAAAAACAAAAATGAGTCAAAAAATACAAAATTCAACTTTTTATATGGGCTCTGGGTCCCCTAACTTATATTTAGGGAAATAATCTCTATTGAAAAATAATTTCAACACAAAACGTTTGACACAAGTACGACCAATATTCAACGAGGTATAAAACGCAGCGTTTTGTGACTTACATGACTTTACACTCGCCGTTAATAACACCTTTTGGGAGGATATATAGCAGTTAACACAAAGGTGCTCACCCCCCTAAGATAAAGGTCGCACCCCCCTACATATCGCTAAGACTCCCCACAAAAAAACAAGAGCCACCCCTAAAAATGAGAAAAATATCCCTCAAAACATCCCCCGCCCTAAAAATTTCAATGGCGCAGTCTGCGCCATCACCCCCTTTTAGGTGGGCACCCCTGTTAACAAGGGTTTAAAATTATATGTGTGCATAGAATGTGGTTTTTAAATTTTTTTCAAGATTTTGTAGTGTGTTTTTGCGTATGATTGCATAACATTTCCTTTTATTTTTGAATAGCAATGAAAAATATAAATGATTTTTTTTTTGAGCAATCACGATTGCTTATTGCTTTCATTTGACTGTTTTGATGTCCTATCATTTTATTTTCGCACCGCCACCCTCCGCACCGTCACCGTAGACCGGGTCCTCACGATGCTGCTACTATAGCGAAAGCCGTCTCCAGGTTGCATCCATGTCCTAAACACACGCATACATACACAACTACACACACACGCATGCACACACACACACATACACTTACACACACATACACCTACACACACATACACAAACACATACACACAACTACCCACACATTCATGCCTGCACACAGACTCAAACACATATGCCTACACACACATACACATACCCCCCCCACACACATTCATACACACAACTACCCACACACTTATGCCAGCACACAGACACAAACACACATACCCCTATACACAAACACACATACCCCCGCACACAAACACACACGCCTACATACACACACGCGTGATTGCGAAAAACATAATTTGAATTCAAGATGTCAAAATTCAAATTATTTTTATTTTTTTTAATACTTCGACACCCTCTTCATTCTTCTGAAAGGGCGATAATCTCACATTCTGTATGGTCCCGCAAAACTTTGAACTCGAATATCACCACAAATTTTTTGTCGCACAAATATCAAATTTTTTAAATTAGTAATATTATTCAAAGGGGGAGGGGTTATTATTTCCCTAAATACAAGTTAGAAGACAGAATCCGTATAAAAAGTTACATTTTGTATTTTTTGACTCATTTTTATTTTTGCTTCAAACTATCAATATCTTAACCCTGCATCTGATTCTGAACATTTTTGCAATTGGAAGTATGCACCTAGGACTAACGGTTGCGAAAATCGAGGCCTTGCAGGTTAAACTGGAACACTCTGTACATTAACCAACATCCAGGCGTGTTCTTTCCAAGTTATCATGGCCGTTCGAACTTTGATTCTTAGTTGGATGAATTCGTATGTATTAATAAATTATGTTCTGAACATTTCAGAAAAATATTCAAATACTTTAAAAGTAATTCTAAAACTAACGTACATCAACTTAATTGAATTTTGCCTCTCTATTGTGTTCCACAAAAGTTATTAAAACTGGCAGAAAACGCAGTCAATTAAAAAAAAAAAAAACATGAAAACTAAATCCACTATTCTTTTTATATATATAAAAAGTTTTCGTTCATTTTTTTCACAAATGATGATGATGATTGCGAAGAAGTCGATATCTTATTAAGAAGGATAACTCTTTTTAGCCTACTTTCCCAGTAAAAGTCAGAAAAAGAAGAAAAAAGCAAGAAAAAAGGCTTAATGTATCTTAAAAATATCGCGAAAAACAAAAAAAAGTCAAAAATAAATAAAATAATTAAATAAATATCGAAAAATTAAAAATTGGAAAGTAGGGTGTTGACAAGGGGAAAATGTCTGTCGGTCTGTCTGTCTGTCCCCCCTAGTAACTTTTGAATAAATAGTCCGATTTGAAAAAACTTTTTTTTGTTCGAAAGATCTCGGTGAGGGCACCTCATTCTCAAATTTCACTTTTTGATTTGAACTATTTTTTGTTCAATTTTGAACAGTTCAAAAAAACTTAACATTAGCGCCTACGGGGAAACTCAAGGCAATTCCGAACTGTGAGGTGAATTTGCTTCAAACAAACTTTATAGGAAAAATATTTTGATGAAAAACTTGTATATAAAATATATTTTTGATTTGAACAATTTTCCGTTCAATTTTGAACAGTTCAAATTCCTTAACAATAGCGCCTACTGGGAAACTGAAAGTCAATGTAGATTCCGTACTTGAAGGCGGATTTACTTCAAACAAATTTTGTTGGAAATAACTCTTGACGCCAAACTCCAGACTTCGACAACGAGAATTTCGGGGCACTTGCTCCGACTCCGAATAATGTGCCCGACAATTAATCGAATTCCGACTCCCCGACTTCAACTCTGACTTCGTAGTTTTGGCAAAAATTTATACACTGAGGACAAATGACTGACTCCGATTCTTAAATATTCGACTCCGATTCCTTTATCTCAAAATGAGATTGACTCCGACTCCGCAGCTATGGTTTTAACTGCGAAATAATTATTGTTGATATGACTTGTTTTTATTTTTACGCTAAAGTTTCAATTTAGGTACTCAGTTTTCGGCGAATAAACTCGAAGTCATTTATGTTTCTACATAAAGATATGCGCAGACGATTTTTTTTTTTTTGACAAAGTACATTATTTCTTTAAGTTGACATTTTTTTTTTTTTTTGGTAAGTGCATTAATTCATTTAAAAAAATGTTTTTGGCAACAGGGGAAAAAGAAACGATTTTTTTTTCTGATATGATGTATTTATTTTAATGAGCTTATTAATTTTAATTATTATTTTTTCGTTTTGAAAGCTGTTAAAGATTTTTTTAATGGAAAAAAGTGTATTAGCTGCTTTGTTTAAAAGTTGCTATTTTTTTTCTTTTTTTTTAGATGAGTGAGGAATATTTTATTTCTAGAAATCAGCTTAAAGTATTTTAAAAACATGTTTGAAAAAAATTTGCGATTTTAGCTATTTTTGAGAATATTTATCAGATACTAGAAAGTAGTATGGGTATACGGGAAAGTAGGCTCGTCTAGTTCTAGACAGAACTTCTTGTTTTTAATTTTAATTCTTCATGTTTGTTTTTATCACTGTTCTTTGCAAAAATATCATCTGCTACGAATCAGAAATTCAACTTTATTTACTTTCAACTAGAAAATTGCCCGTCAAGGTATGACGGGTGAAAATTGCTTCAACATTTGGACGAAGCCATTGCTTGTTTAGTGATATTTAATAGTTGAAATTGTAACCCTAACTCCAGTCGATTAACGCTAAACTCCAGTAGGTAGCGTTCATTGTGGACCATTTTTTCGTTTCTTCATTCCCCTGAAATGGCACATCTCACCAGTAAAACAGTTCAGTTACCGGATCGAGTTCAGCCTTGTCACGATAAAGCCTTTCCCTGCATGTTAAACATTACCAAAACATATTATGAAATTATCATGGCGTGGCACGAGTTTCATTGTTGAAACTCGTGGGTTACTCGATCATCGGCTATCATATACTATATGAGGATTCCGTGACTAGACGTTAAATCTCGGTTATCACAAATTTGCCATTTATATTGCGCTTGCGCACAGACTTAGAGCTTTTTGGGCTTTCTGTTTTACGATTTCGTGTTGCTTGTTTATATCAGTGCTGTGGAGTCGGAGTCGAAGAGTCGGAGTCGGACTGATTTTGGGGTAAAGGAGTCGGAGTCGGAGTTGTTAGAAAACTTGCCGACTCCGACTCCGACTCCGGGTTTCATTTTTTCTTTCCTTTTCATTGACTCTCCTTGCATTTTTTAAAAACTGACTACCAATTGGTTCAATTACATGTATAAAAAGATACTAATGAGAAAATAACTGCCATTATGACAATCAGCTAGCCTGAATGCTTACCGAACTTACTGTAGCCGTCCTCTAGTTTGCTTGCTTTTTAACTTAACTAATAGCGACTGTCAGCAAACGGTTTTGTTGCCTAACATTTTCAAGTAATCACTTTCAAATAAAAATAGAAATATAGTGTTTCGTTCGATCTCAGTTATAAAATAGCGAAAGAAACGTAACAAATTAATAAGTCGAGGCCCGTAGCTAAGGTTGAAACGTTTAAGGGTGATCGACAAATTCAAAAACGTTCTAGCGCGAAAGCACGAATCCAAAAGATCCGATGAAAAATAATCTAATGTTTTTTTCTTTATTAAGACTATTTCTATAAGCTTGGTTCTCACTAAAAAGTATGGAACAAAATAAGTGTAAATGATTTCTTGATTGCAACACTCAATAATTGCAGCTAATCTTAAAATCTTAATATTAAGGTTAATTCTAAAGCAGACAATAAAATTTAAATTAAAAATTAAGAAGAAATATAGGTATAGTAAAAGCTATTCGTACAAATTTGTATACCGGCCGCATTTTGTGTAAAATTAGCTCCTGATGTATATGTGCCCTATTTTCGTTGAAATTTGATTGATGAAATATAATTTAAAATATATTCGCGAAAATTTTCAGAATTAAAGTATTTATAAACTCTGAAATTAATTTTGGGTGTCATCTACCTGATGGGTGTCACCCAGGGAAAACCACCCCCTCTCAAGAACTTAGATTTAGGAAAAAAAAAAGCTTTTTTTCTCTCAAGTTACAGCTTTCAAAAATTGAAAGCACACGATTTGATCAATATCTATTTGTTAAACATTAAAGGGGGCAAATTGCAGATAATCCTTTTCAAATTTTTTAAAAGGGATTTTTAAGTCATCTCACTTCTTAACTCGTAACTGTTGGAAAATTTGATTTTTAAATTGAATTTCTAACGTTGTATGCTTCTTGGGTTTACAATAAAAAACAAAATGCGAAATTTTCATGAACAGGAATCAATATTTCAATCTCTGTTTAGAGGTTTTCCCCCTTCCCCTGAAGGGAGAGAGGGAGTTGAAAAAATACAATTAAAAAAATCAAAAACATCCGGAGTCGGAGTTGGAGTCGGAGTCGGGCGTTTCAAAATCCAGGAGTCGGAGTCGGGGTCGGAGTCGGCCATTTTCCTTCCGACTCCGCAGCCCTGGTTTATATTAGGCTGAGCGAGAGTCCCACCAAATTAATGAATGCGATTAGAATATTTTCACAGCGATTTCGTGATACATTATATGAAACTACGGATATGAATAACTGATAATCTTAAGAGAAAAATGGCACTTCAATATTTATTGGTTTGGAAATATTTTTTTAACATAAATGTAAAACATGTTGTGCACTTCAAAAATGATTGAAATATTAGTACAGAAATCCGTCTTTTGCGGATATTTTACGTTAGGCGTAAACAACTTAGTATTATACATTTTTATTTAGGTTGAGGGTTCGGCTTTGTATTAGAAGTGATGCTGCAAGTCTAGTACGCTCTTCTGAGGTTAAAAATTTGGCCCTGAAAAGGGACAGAAAAATCAGACACCGAATCCATTAATAATTAAGGCGCAAAATTCAATCTTTACCGAGGTCTAAAAACTAAATCAGAGAAAACTTTGTGATTTCTAATTTTTATCAGTTGCTATCTCATATTTATTACCAAATTTAAAATATTTGTAATTAATTTTAGCAAGATTTTTGAAATCATCTAAGTCCGCGCGCAAGCGCAGTTGAAATGGCAAATTTGTGATAACCGAGATTTAACGTCGAGTGATTCCGTGACGAGAAACCGCAAATTAAAAATGAAGATAAGCCTCGTTTTAGAATATGAAATCAACTTAAAATGAAGAATAAGAGAGTGTTCTAGTTATTTCTGAAACTTCAGGTAAAGTTCATATTGTGCAGCTTTTTAAGGGCTTTAAATGCCCAAGCAAATATGACTTTTGTTCTATCAAATACTCGCAAATTAATGATTTTCTATAAACCTGGGATAAAAATCTTGGAATACTTTTTTTTTTGGATGAAAGGTAGCCTATGTTCTATTCTGCACCCCTGACAATGTGTATACAAAACTCTATGATGACTGGATGGGTAGTTAAGGTGTGAAAGAATTACAAACAAACAAAGTCACTTTCCTATTTTCAATATTAGTAAGGATAGATTGATACTAGAGACGTACCGAGTAGCACTTTGGCCGAGTACCGAGTACTCGGCCTTTCACTACTCGGCCGAGTACCGAGTTACCGAGTAGTGAGTTATCGAGTACCAATTATGTTTTTAGAAGAACCACCGACACATACGTAGTGCATTTTGAACTTATTGGAACCTTCATGTCCATATAATAGTTTTTAAAACAATATTCCAGCTGAAATTTAATTATGCATTATTTAAAAGATTTTGTTTGTGTCAAAAATTTTAGAAAAATGTTATTTTTAAAATTAAAAATAAACAAAAGGTATGATTAATCAAGTTAGAATTAAAACAAATTATACCAATCTATTATAGTTCTAGTCCGTCAAACATAAATATTTTTTAAAAGCAAATACAGGAACACTGCAGACACGTGCTTCTGCGTTACAAGTAGCGTCTTTTTCAGGGCATTAAACGTGAGATAATGAATGTAAAGACATTCGACAAAAAAAAATTCCGACTTTTGTCAGATGTCTTTAAATCCATGAGCTCACATTTTATGCATTGAAAAAGGCGTTCCTTGTAACGCCAAAACACGTGTCTGCAGTGTTCCTGCACATTTGTGCTTTTAACGTTATTTTGTTTGGTTTTATTTTTTAAGCAAAGTTATTTTTATATTCCTTATAAATAATTTTTGTTGGTAGCAAAAATCCATTTAATGATATGCAAATTCCATATTTTCTACACTTTACCTTTTTTGCCCAATTTTTCATAAATAAATTTTATTAACTTTGGGGACATTAAAATAAAGATTTATTCCATTGAGGCAATATAAACTTCATTATTCTCAAAATTTAACCTTGGCTTGTAAATTTGAACAGTTAATGATTGCAGTATATTATATACCTGCGTTTATTATTAATTTTAATATCTGTCTTGAACAATATTCAATTTTTTGCAACTACTCGGTATTGGCCGAGTATCTGATCAAAATTTGGCCGAGTACCGAGTACTCGGCAAATTGGCCGAGTAGGCCGAGTATCGAGTAGTTACCGAGTACTCGGTACGTCTCTAATTGATACCATTGATACTTCGCGGCACCCTTCGTCTTTTCCCACGGCACCCAGTTTGAGAACCACTGACTAAACGTGTGAAAGTCATTTTTCTTACATTGTATCAGTTACTGAAAAAGTTACTCAACAGCGATTATACATTTAACATACTTGTATAGAGTTTTATTTTTGAAAATTGTTAGAAATTTTTTTTTTTACTGAAAACAAATTACACCATTTAAATCTGCGAAATAGGAGTTTCATAACATGATGGATATTTGAAAAAAAAAAAAAACTGATCTTCCTCACACTTTTAGCAAAAAAAAAACTGATATAAATTTCTGTAAAATAGAACTAGCTTAATATAGTGAAATTAGTTACTCTAATCTCTTTGGAACTAATTAAAAAAAGCATATTCGTTTTTTAATCGGTTTCTTTGAATAGAAAGAAAAGTTACAGAATAACACTGATTTAAGTCCAGTAGTCTAGGCTTAGTAGGGGTAGGATAAGACCCCTCCCCCCTCTCCACAGAGTCATGCACACAAATAAATGTATTTGACAAAACTTACTTATCAATTTGCAAAGTTTCGTACGTTACGGGAAGAAAACAAATCGGACACCTCCAGTTTAAGAAATACTGCATATCTTCAAGAAAAACACGTAAATCAAACACCTCACAGTGGTCGCAGCGGTTGCTGCGGCAAGGAAGTTTCATCGGTTTCTTATTGAACTGGAAAATAAACAAACACATGAATCAATAAAACAAATGACTAAAAAAAGAAATGATGAAGTGCCCCCCAAAAGAGAAGAAAAGATCCTCTAAACATTTCAATGCTGCAGTATGAGCCATACCCTGCCCTCAAGTAGGGGGGGGGATGGTTCATACCGCATGCCCCCCACTCCTGGAAATGCAGCAAACTGTTGAATTAGAAGCATAGGCTTGAAACTCAAGCAGTAGGCTAAAAATGTACTTATTTGTACGTATTTAGCCTACTTAAATGTACGTATTAGGCTTAGAAGGCTAAAAATGTACAGTCTTGAGCAAAGAAGAGACCGAGGGGACATGATTCAGTTGTTTAGATTTATTAAAATGAAAGATGTTATGGGCCTGAAGTTTAGCACTGAAAACAGGACAAGGGGTCATTGTTTTAAGCTATTTAAATCTCAGGCTAACATGGATATTAGGAGAAATTATTATTTTAGCAGGGTAGTGGAACCTTGGAACAGCTTACCGGAAGAGGTGGTAATGAGCAAGGGAGTAGATAGTTTTAAGAGGGCCATTGATCTTCAATGGGGATTGTAAATTGACTAGGACCAGTCTAGCTGGGCCCAGAGCCTGTTGCTGGTCGTCACTTTTGTATTTGTATTTGTAGACTATCTTACATAAATGGTATACAAAACGTTAAGCATAATGAAACATATACTGCCGTGTGCAGGTAAACGGCAGTAACTGCAGAAACGAATTTTCGAGATATTTGAAGAAAAGCGTTTTGGATTCAATACTAGCAATAGGGAAATGTTGAAATTAGACGTTTTTTTCGCGCCTTTTTTTCAGCGGAAACCAAATTAGCGAGCTTGTACAATAAAGATAAGGTACAATAGATGGCAAAAATATCAAAAAAATGAAAAATGGAAAATGTGCAGTTACTGCACACGGAAGTGGGCAGGCCCTTTACCTGCACACGGTAGTATAGTCAAACACAGTTCAGGAAAGTGAACAAATAAAAATACCATTTATCACAGAATTCATGATAGCAGGAAAGCTTGACCACGGAGAGATGGCGGATGACCTTGAAGCAAAACATCATTTGTACCATTCGTAATAGGTAGAATTTGACAGAAAGTACCGAATAGTACGAGGCACGGTCTCGCTAATCCTATATATTCCAAAATAACACCAAAAAACTTATTACAAATGTTACAAATGATGTTTTTGCTTCAAGGTCATCCGCCTTCTTTTCGTGGTCGAGCTTTAATCTGTACTCACTTACAGGACAGATAAGGGACAATGTAAGCGAACGGGACACGCTGGTTTCGATGTGTCGTGTAACTGAAGATAGAAAAAAAAAGGATTATTTCAAAATACTTTTACAAAAAAGTCACAAACACACACATATAAAAAAAATTGTATCAACAGGGTGTTCCGGTTTAACCTAAAGACCTCTATTTTAGCTACCGTTAGTCCTAGATGCCTACTGAATTATTTTTCAATAGAGATTAATTCCCTAAATATAAGTAAGGGGACCTAGAACCCGTACACAAAGTTAAATTTTGTATTTTTTGACTCTTTTTATTATTTTTGCTTCAAACTTTCAATATCTTAACTCTGCATCTGATTTTGAACATTTTGCAATTCGCAACTCCAGCGCTCGAATACGCTACCTTGCGGTGATTTATAAAATTAAAGAAAGAGGTAAAACATTGCGTTCCACGTGTGTCTGCTGGTAAACATAGGCAGTTTGTTATGAGTATTTATTGACGCATTCGATGTGTCTTAGATTGCTTTCAGCAACAGAAATTGTTTCCTCCCGTAATGGTGTTCTCGAGCTTTCCAAAATAATGTTAGTTTTCATTATTTTCCTCAAAAAAGTCAGTTGATTGTCGTAAATGGCGAAATCGTAAACACAAGAAAACTCTGGATTATCAAACTTCGCATTTGCATGAAACAAATATGCTGTTCGAAGCTTTTTTTTTTTTTTTGAAAGAATATAACGTTATACCAGGTAAAATTTTTTATTGTTTTGTGTGAATTTGTAAGAATATGGGTTTTTTTTTATGTCTTAAGCTCGAAAGAAGGATTTGATAACATTAGCAGAAGAATTAAGGTTTACATCTCCACCTAGTTTAAAAATAATTAATTTAACTAACCTTATTTTACTGCAACATGTAGTTGGAATGGACAGTATGCAAAATATTTTTTTCAATAATTTAAGGTAGAACGAAATGAAAAATGTTTAGCCGAGAAAGAACGTTTAGAATTTGCAAAAATAAAAGCTGAGAATTTTAATCGCCAAAATAGTGCGCGAACTTTTCTTTATTGCTTACATTCTCCGCTGAAGAGTTTCACGAAAAATTTGTTTAGGGTTATAGTTTTAGTATTGTGTGAGCAAAGAACCCTTGGCAAGATTTCGTATGTCAGTTAAACCATTTTTATTTTTTATCATGAGTGGAATAAAATGGTAGAAAGATTACAGAATTCGATAAGTTAAAAGAAATAATGGTAGATCAATTAAAAAGGAAACTACCACCATATAACTGTGAGAATTTTGTTGATGATTTGCATAGTATGGCAGAATTAAATCACATAATTCAGAAATTAAAAACATACGAAACAGAAAATTTTTAAATTAACCGATTCGGCAATTTGAGAAACATAACTGAGCTATAAACGCAAAACAATTATATCTCCGTGGCGCTAGCTAAGTACGGCAAAGTATCATCTTCTTTTTATAATAATTCGTAATGTCATGTAATTAAATTATATATCATTAATTGTTATTCTTGTCAGTCTTATGCAGGGTTGCCAGATTTAAGAACAATAAATACGGGACAGGCTTCTAGGAGAGAAGGGGTGGGGGTGGGGGGTGATATTTTTGAGGTTGAGGGCAATTACTGGATATGGTGTATTTTTAAGGGGTGCTTTCCAACGTAGAACGTCTCTTCATGATAAATCTGAAATATTCAATCGTATTCGTAATAAAGCATTAAATCTTACAAAATGTCGCCGATCAAAGTATAGAAATTGTTTTCATTGCGATTGACGATATATTTCCAACATTAGTCAATGAGTGAAGAGGAAGCAATCATTCGGTTCCTCATGCATGGTCTGCCACCAAAACAAACACCAAATTAAAACAAAATAATTTTTGTGTTTGCTGCCACATGATTTTCTTATTGCTCTTTATATTTCACATTTTCTGTTTTACTTTATTTTTTCCCTTAAAATAATGTCTCGTTTTGTTAAATATTGTTATTAGCTAGAATACGGGACTTGAGCCGTTCCGTATGGAAGTTCCCCTTGACGCGGGACAATTTTTCATAATACGGGACTGTCCCTTGAATTCCGGGACGTCTGGCAACCCTGGTCTTGTGGCCACACTGAAAATGTAGTTCTATCAAGAATTGATAAATATCGAATTCAACATCGTGGAAATGGCAGCTAAGAGCTACGAACTACGTAATTTGCATTAATTTCTGACGTTTAATAATGCTTCTTGAATTCTCATTTCTTTTTACGTGGGCCAGACTATACACAAGACTTTAAAAATTAATTTAAAAAGAATAAATCAAAATAATCATGCATACAAACAAAAATTACAAGGCTTATTATCATTTTCTACGCTACGGCATGCGTTTGTTTTACCCATTCGGAACTCCAGCGCTCGAATACGCTACCTTGCGGTGATTTACAAAACTGCCGATGAAACTAAAACATTGCCAGGTTGCGGTTTTTTTCCTTCTTTTTTACTTCCTTTTACAAAAAAGGAAGTATTGTACTCGCGAAAAAAAATTTCACTCAAAATTCGGCCTTAATTTCCATTTTGCTCACCCCCGAATTAATGTTGAGTTTTTTTTCAACCCGACCACACGCGGATAAGTGCCTAAGAACGTATAAAAACGCGAAGTATCCATTTTGACATTCCCCGAGTTAATTACAACGACTTTTCTCGTGACGTCCGTATGTACGTATGTATGTGCAGTGTACAACTAGTTCCGCCCGCCCTCCCACCAACAAAATATTATAATCACATTGTTTTGCATTCTTTACACAACAAAATCCATCTTCGAATCAAAGATTGGCATTTTTTTCCTGGATTGTATCTTTGCTTTGATAAAGGTATCTCTGCCTTCATGACCACATACGTGCTTAGCCGCTTCTGTCACTATTTTAATTGTTCTTTCCACAGCTTGCGTGTGACTCGGAAAACGGACTGAAGCTTCATCTAAAATCGAGCCTGATTCTATATTTCACCCGATCTCTTCGGATGTAAGATTCTTTGTAATTGGAGGTTCACAAAGATCGGTTGAGAGCCAGTCAATACTGTCGTAGTACTCAGTGGCCATAAAATTCAGTTTCGGAACCTTAAATTGCCTCACTCTCCTGATCTCTTTCTTCTTTGAAAGGCAGCATTCTTTGATTCACTTCTTCACTGCAAACCATACTGGCGCATAAACACGTACCACGTAATTCACAAGATATTTCAGGGTTTCACTTGGCTCCAAGGTACTAACGTACAAGAGCAAAATTCTGCAAGCAGTCGTGAGCCATCTAGACTGCGTAATAGGCCCTGGTTTTTTGTTCTGCAGCTCTGGAGAGAAGAGTCCAGTCGAAACAGCTTCGCAAATATCAAACATATATTTTTGATCAGTGCCCAAGTCTTTTGTGTTTTTCATTTCTGATATCCGTGGCATAGGGATAGTATCCCTGTGCCATGGCGTGGATTTCCCTGTGCCATTGCGGCTGTCTTGAGAATTTTGCGCTTGTACGTTAGTACCTTGGAGTCAAGTGAAACCTTGAAATATCTTGCGAATTACGTGGTACATGTTTATGCGCCAGTATGGTTTGTAGTGAAGAAGCGACCAGAGTGCGCGGATGGACCTAAACATTTGTAGAAAATAGTTCAACTCTCTAACTTCCCCCCTGAAGAATTAAAGAAGGTAGTACATTCGGTGGTTCAAACGAATGCATATTATAGTCATCCTGAGAATTTACTACAGTAAAACCTGTAAAGTTGACCAGCTTTGTAAGTTGACCACCTGTCTAAGTTGATCGCTTTTGTCAGGAACGGAATTAGTCTTATCTTATATAATGAAGGAAAACCTCTGTAAATTGACCACCTCTCTAACTTGACCACCTGTCTATCTTGACCACTATTATACACCAGCTTTGGTTTGGAGTATTGTAAAAAAACCTTTGTAAGTTGACCACTAGGCAAAAGCATTAGATTATACTTAAAGTTTCATCAGTTGTGCCTCAAATAAGTAACCAGACATTTTAGAAAAACCAATAAATATTTATGTTTCCATCGAAAAACATTGGGCTCATGTTAAGTCTCAGAAAATGCGCCAAAATTCAATAAGGAGTTATTTGTTGAAAAGTAGATTACCATGGTTACAAATGTACAAGAAAAAATCAAATGAAGAATTTGAGTCACTTTTGACTTGTTATGAATTTTTAGGAATTGTTAATATCAAGTAAGTAGTTGTCATAAGCAATGAGGCTTTTTTTTTTTAATTGATTCACAAGAATTTTAAATTTGTATGATACTTTACACGTCATTCTGGTAAATAATCTCTAAAAATATTTAAGCAACATTTTTTCTTATTGTTTTAAAGTAATGTTAAACAATGACCGTGAGTTTAAAATATTCCAATTAGTTAAAAAATGAATGCATGAGACAAAAAAAAAGTTTTCATTACTACCTTCTATAAGTTGACCACCTGTCTAAGTTGACCACCAAAGTGCTGCACCGCAAGTGGTCAACTTACACAGGTTTCACTGTATTAGCATTGGTGACTGACGAAAACGAAGAAATCAGAACATTGGCGTGGAAAAGAATCAAAGAATGCCGCCTTTCAAAGAAGAAAGAGATCAGGAGAGTAAGGCAATTTAAGGTTCCAAAACTGAATTTTATGGCCACTGAGTACTACGACCGTATTGACTGGCTCTCAACCGATCTTTGTGAACCTCCAATTACAAAGAATCTTACATCCGAAGAGATCGGGAGAAATATAGAATCAGGCTCGATTTTAGATGAAGCTTCAGTCCGTTTTCCGAGTCACACGCAAGCTGTGGAAAGAACAATTAAAATAGTGACAGAAGCGGCTATGCACGTATGTGGCCATGAAGGCAGAAATACCTTTATCAAAGCAAAAATACAATCCAGGAAAAAAATGCCCATTTTTGATTCGAAGAAGGATTTTGTTGTGTAAAGAATGCAAAACAATGTGAATATAATATTTTGTAGATGGGAGGGCGGGCGGAACTCGTTGTGCAGCCACCTCCTCGTGGTAAGTTCTGAATAGTTGTTGCATGAGATTTGAATGCATAACAGGCTAAGAGCTGTGCACTGCAGTGTGCAGCACTTTTAATTAATATATTTCACATTTTTAAATTCAATTGTAATAAATAAATAATTTGTAACACAGACGATCTCTTAAAAATAAAAATGCAGATAATTTGTTAAACTATTTCTCATTGCAGATTATCAACTGTCTCGTATCTTTTGGAGGAAGTTTTTATAAACCTTAAAAAAATAAAACATTATTATTTATTTTGAATGTCAAAACTTTCCCGTATTTGCTGCAAATTAAATAAATATCATTCACAATTTAATTTTTAATGTGACTTTAGGGCAAATAATAAACTTTTTTTGCCCTCCCCATTGCTAAAAATATTTTACAAAATATTTCCGCAATTTTTAGCTGAAACATCAAAATTTAGCATTTTTCTAAAATTTCTAAGCATTTATAGCAGATCAAGAAATTTTGCAAAAAAAATTCAAATTTTTTTATGTGAACTTTGTCACACTAGTAGCACCTTTTCTGCGCCTCCAATCATTTAAAAGAATTATTTTTTTTTTTACAAAATCTTCAAAAAACATAAAATTTTTTCATTTTTCCAAAACTTTAACGCAATTGCGGCAGATGAAGGAATTGTTCAAAAAATTTCAAATTTTTTGTGAGTACTATGTGCCACCAATGGCACCTTTTCCGCACTACCCGTCAGCGAAATTTAAAAAAAAATTGTTTTTCGACCCACCCTAATGTGCATATGTGCGGATATGCGTATGTATGTCGCATAACTCAAGAACGGTATGTCCTAGAAAGTTGAAATTTGGTACTTAGACACCTAGTGGGGTCTAATTGTGCACCTCCCCTTTTGGTTGCATTCCGCTGTTTCTAAAGGGCTCTTTTACCCCTTTTGGGGGAGGGGGAAATCATTATTAATTTCGATGTATACTCAAGTGGTGTTATAATTTGGCGGATACTTGATGATATATCGCCAGTCTTTTGGTCACCAACTTGGCGACAAATTTGGCATTTTTTTAAAAATCTGGTTTCGATTTGGCCACTGGTGGTGATATTTAGAGAGTAAACTATTAAATCACATTAAAATTGAAAAATAATGGGAAAATGACATTAAAATTGGAGTTAAAGGAAGTCACGTGATGCACACATCAGCTCGTTTACTGTTACGGGAAAGTAGGCTAAAGGCGCCTTCCCTTGAAGGATTTCTAGATCTGCCCTTCAGGGACGACCTAAAGTAACTTCACTCTGAGATTGCTCACTCTCTATCATGTGATAAAACTTCTTACGAAATAAAATATAGCGTTTGAAGAATAACATTATGCGTCTTTCTCTCCACCACATTCGAATGAAACAATCATCTCACCCATTTCTTTAGTGTTGTCCGAAAAAGGCGGTGGTTCATCACTAATCACCCGTTCTGGCATGTACCTCTTCACAATGGCGATAGAAAACGTATAATTCTGAAATAAATAAATAAATAAATAAATAAATAAAATAAAAAAAAACTTTTAGAATTTTCAAAATTAATTTGAATTCTGAAATTTTGAATTCAAATTATGTTTTTCGCAATCACGAGTTGCGACAGGACCCTACTCATTGGGGGGCTATTGTTTCTAGAAACAGCTCCTGTCCCCCCAAGCCTACCCCTCCTCCTAGGCGGTTACGTGTGTATGTGTGTGTGTCTGCGTGTATGTATATGTAGGCACGCGTGCGTGCATATGTAGGCTTGTGTGTGCGTAGACCTGTGTGTATGCACGTAGGCGTGTGTGTATGTGTGTAAAGTCTTGTGTGTATGAGCGTGTGTATGTGTGTGTGTGTGTGTGTATGAGCGCGCATGTGTGTAGGACATGGACGCCTCTGACCAGGAGAAGCGGATAGTTCAGGACCGGAGCAGCCGCGCCGCGCCGCCTGCAGAGGACGGTGGGCGGTGGTGCTGGTGTCCTTGGTCCAAGCTGAAAGAGGAACCAGACGCCAAGGACGGTCAAATGAAAGCAATAAGCAATCGTAATTGCTCAAAAAATCAATGAATAAAACACCAAAGATTGAATTTGTTTTGGACAATTTTTTTTTCCCAATCAGCCATATGATAATTTTATTTCTAAAAGTTCTACTTTTGCATCCATTTCACACCATCTTTTCCAATTTCATTTATAACAAAAAGAACGTTGATAGAATTGCAATATTTTAAAAGTTGTACCATACTGTAGATGAGGCAATCATGAAAAAATAAATTACTTTGTCGTTGGAAATATGCACAACCGTAACATTAAATAAAAGATACTGTTAAAAATGTAATATGTATACGTATAAAAAAAAATCTGAAATTCATTCATATTAAATAGGAAAATTTTAATTCGATATGATTTAAAGAATAATTGTTCCTAATTGCCGTATCTAAGCCTTCAAAGTTAAATAATAAAATAATAAGGCACTAAGAATATGTAATCCAAAAGAAATTGACAAGAAAAAAAGAAAAATCCTCAGAAAGATATGAAAAGCTTTATAGTCTTCAATAATGAATAAATACATAGATTAAATAACAATAAACAAAATTAATAAAAATAAACACTTTGCGGAGGAAAAAGCCCGACAATATTTATGTCTAGAGAACGAGTTTCATAGGTCATGCCGCAAAAGAACACGTGACTAGCCATCTAGCTGTAACAAAGACAATAGATTTGAGAAACGTCAAAAGCCTTGATTATCCTCATATATATAACAGCCAATGATCGAGTAACGCTTCTGACGACATCAACAATGAAATTCGCGTCACGGCACGATAATTTGATAATATTTTTGGTGATGTTTGACATGCAGGGAGATTTTGTAGTAAGTTACCGCCCTAAGCTAGGGCTAAGGCAGAAATACTTAAAATACACCACCAGCTCAGTTATTCCATCCGAGGACTGCAGTTTCGTGCTTTTTAGCACTCATCAGCCCGGAATAGGAATCACATGAGCTGGAGGCGAAAAACCTCTTAAGGGAGCCAAGAGAGCAAGTAGTGGTGTTGAACCGCACCATTGCTGCGGTCACTCATCTGGTGTGCTAATTCTACATTAGCTACCAGTTTGTTTGGCTCTCTTGGCTCCCTTAAGAGGATTTTCGCCACCAGCTCATGTGATTCCTATTCCGGGCTGATGAGTGCTAAAAAGCACGAAACTGCAGTCCTCGGATGGAATAACTGAGCTGGTGGTGTATTTTAAGTATGCAGGGAGATGTTTTATTTTGACAGGGCTGAACTGGATCGGGAAACTTAAACTGTTTTACTGGTGAGATTGTGATTTCAGGGGAATGAAGAAACGAAAAAGTGGTCAACAATGAACGCTATTAACTGGAGTTAAGGCCACTGGTTAAAATTTCAACAACTAAAATATCATTAAACAGTCAATTGATTCGTATCAAATGTAGAAGCAGTTTTCACCTGTCATATTTTGACGGGCAATTTTCTAGTTCAGTAATAATCATAACAATTAATTAACTCATTGTTGGATGTTGACAAATTTGCGGTAATCATTTAGAGATACCTTGGATAATGCTTCCCTTCCTTACTTGGTAAAACTGGCTGTTATTAATTTTCGTCAAAGAGATATTATCGTCAAATACTGAGATATTTTTGGTGAGCATAAAATGATGCTAAACATTTTCATCCGAAGTGTCTCCGAAATAAGTAGTAAAACTTGGAGAGTGTTTGAAATTGTGCACAAAAAGACAAATTAATAGAAGTTTTTATGATGTTTATGGATTCGCCTAATTTAGTTAGCGGATTTTTTTACATTTTAACAAAAGTTTTAAAGATTCTTTTAATGGCAATATTTTAGTTACATGGTAAACGTCGAGAAACATTATTACGTACTCTTTTGTTTCAAAAACAGCGCCAGTTGAATAAATTGTCTTACGTTATAATTGAATCGAAAAATTAATTATCGGTAGCTGTTCTAATTACTATGAAATTATTATATATATATATATTTAGTAACTGATTTCCATTTGTATGTTTGACGCACAAACTCGTTTGTAAGTAATAAACTTACAAATATTTTGGAAAGACTTTCTTTCTCCCAGAATGGGAAGAAACAGGCTTTTCTGCCTATATGTTCGAACCCAAATAGTGAAAATCTATTATGTGATTCCAAAAAAATGGATGTCATTACAAGTACTGATGTTTCGATGAAGTCAAGTACCTGCTCAAAGTGTTAGTTATGACAAGAATACAATTGATTCTTTTTGTCATTTTATTACGAAAACTGAGCTATATATACACTTTACTTATACATTTTAAGGAACGAATATAAGAGTCGAATTCTCCCCACGAGCAATAGGAGAACATAGAACGCGCGAGTAAGCAAACTGCATGCAGGTATAGTTGCAGTTAAACAAAGTTCGAGTTCAGTTCAGTTCAGTTCTTTTCATTAGAAAAGCTGGTACCGCATTTGAAATCGCACCTAATAGAATAAAAGTTACTCATTACCGTAAAATCACTTTTTCATGTCCCGAATTTTTCAGGCCTGTGTAGTTTTAGATTAGAAACACTTTCTATTGCCAAAATCAATTGTCTTTTTGCTTAGCATCGTTATTGATTACTGGCATAGATGAGGACAAAAATCCTAAGAAACTAATACATTTCATGCTTATTCCAGAGAAGCCTTGATTCAAAATTTTCAATGTGATTGCTATTAATATTGCTGTTGTAAGGCAACGCATTTTTGTACCAATGGGCTTTGTATTTAATCATTTAATGCGGAAATTGCATGAAATATACTGTTTCCCATAATAACTTTTTTACACTGAGTGCTTTAGGAATAAATTATAGCCTACGTTGCTTCCTGAAAATGTAGCTATCTATGGTGAAAAAAGTCAGAATTCGGCCAAGGAAAATGATACATTCACTTACTTTGAGGAGTGACGGTTTTGGAGTAGAGAAACATATTTCGTTCGTCACCTCTGGTTCCATTCTGCAATACCTGGTAATGTATACCACATGAGGTAGAGGAAGTTTGTTCTGTTGAAATAGTAAAGATATTTTTTAATGCACAGTGGCAAATTGTTTAAACTAAAATAAGTTACACTTGTTTTCGAGGGATTTTGAGTTTGTAATTGCATTTGAGGAACTGCGACCTTGGTTAGAGAAGGTCGATCAATCTTTTGAATCAGCAGTCTTGTGATGATATCCATCCAAAAACAGATGAAATAGTTAATACAGTAAGACGTCCTAAATTCAAACGTCAAGAATCGGAAATCACTCTTATGAAATTTCAACAATTTTCCCTCACTAGCTGCGTCGCCCGGCTTTGCACGGTCCACCTCGAAAATAAAAGTTAAGTCAAGTGACGCGAGTTCAACACTCAGGCTTGAACCAAAAAAAAAAAAAAAATCAGTAAAATTTTGCGGCAGATTGCGGAGAAATAACCGAAAAGTAAACATTTTAAACCTCCTGATTTTACAGGAAAAGTCTTTAAAACAAAAACAAGAATTTTACTTGCTCATATTCGAGAAACAAAATGGCAACAGATCTTTTATCTCAATGATTTTCTTCAACTCGACGTTAAATCCCGGTTATCACAAATGTGCCATTTCAACTGCGCTTGCGCGCGGACTTAGCTGATTTCAAAAATCTTGCTAAAATTAATTACAAACATTAAAATTTGGTAATAAATATGAGAAGGAAGAAGATAAAAATTAGAAATCACAAAGTTTTCTCTGATTTAGTTTTTAGGCCTCGGTAAAGATTGAATTTTGCGTCTTAATTATTAATGGATTCGGTGTCTGATTTGTCTGTCCTTTTTCAGGACCCAATTTTTAACTTCAGAAGAGCGTACTAGAATTGCAGCATCACTTCTAATACAAAGCCGAACCCTCAACCTAAATAAAAATGTATAATACAAAGTTGTTTACGCCTAACGTAAAATATCCGCAAAAGACGGATTTCTGTACTAATATTCCAATCATTTTTGAAGTACACAACGTGTTTTACATTTATGTTAAATAAATATTTCCAAACTGATAAGTATTGAAGTGTCATTTTTCTCTTAAGATTGTCAGTTATTCATATCCGTAGTTTCATATAATATATCAAGAAGTCGCTGTGAAAATATTCTAATCGCATTCATTAATTTGGTGGGACTCTCGCTCAGCCTAATATAAACAAGCAACACGAAATCGTAAAACAGAAAGCCCAAAAAGCTCTAAGTCCGCGCGCAAGCGCAGTATAAATGGCAAATTTGTGATAACCGAGATTTAACGTCTAGTCACGGAATCCTCATATAATATATATGATAGCCGATGATCGAGTAACCCACGAGTTTCAACAATGAAACTCGTGCCACGCCATGATAATTTCATAATATGTTTTGGTAATGTTTAACATGCAGGGAAATGCTTTATCGTGACAAGGCTGAACTCGATCCGGTAACTGAACTGTTTTACTGGTGAGATTGTGCCATTTCAGGGGAATAAAGAAACGAAAAAATGGTCCACAATGAACGCTACCTACTGGAGTTTAGCGTTAATCGACTGGAGTTAGGGTTACAATTTCAACTATTAAATATCACTAAACAGGCAATGGCTTCGTTCAAATGTAGAAGCTGTGAAATGTGTGTCGCTTAGCCTAAATATAAACAAGCAACACGGTATCATAAAATAGAAAGCCCAAAAAGCTAAGTCCGCGCGAAAGCGCAGTTGAAATGGCAAATTTGTGATAACCGGTATTTAACGTTTTTTCTTTCTTCATTTCAAATTTTAATAAAAGCATTGTTACGGAAAGTTGAGATGAATCACTGAATAATAATTTGAATGGAGGAAAGCATTCGAAAAATAGGTATTTTATGTCGAAATCTAAGTGTCATAATTAAGTTTTTACTTGATATCTCCGCTAATTATTATCGGATGATTTTGTTAAATAGCCAAACATAAAGACGGGAAGATTACGAACCCATCGATACCTGGTTCGATGGTCGGTTCACTGTCGTTCGGGAGAAGAAACTTGGACATAGATACATGGGTACATACATAGATACATACGCTCAGTTTTTAATTATATAACATGATCAATACTCAAATGAGAGTTAATTTTTGCTGAATTCTGTAAAAAAAGTAATTACATACTGAAACGTAATGTACTGTATTGCGTGCATAGATATTGTAAACAAAAGGCCAATGCAGACGCTACGGGGGGGGGGGGCGATCCGACCCGGGTCTACCCTGTCTGGGCGTGTGGTGACACCCTAAGTGAAATTGCAAGTTTTTGAAAAATATAAAGCTAAAATGCATTTTGAAGACTACAAATTTGAAAATTTTCCTGGGAGTGGGATGGAAAATTTTCAAGTTTGTAGTCTTCAAAATGTCACAACAAATTACCGTTCCGAATGTCACCCATGCCAGGTACGCCACTGCAAATGACACACTTTTTACTTCCTTTTACAAAAAAGGAAGTATTGTATTCGTGAAAAAATTTTCACTAAAAAATCGACCTTAATGTCCATTTTGCTCACCCCCGAATGAATGTTAAGTTTTTTTTTCGACTCAACCACACGTGAATAAGTGCCTAAGAACGTATAGACACGAGAAATATCCATTTTGACGATTCCCGAGTTAGTTACAATGAGTTTTCTCGAGACGTCTGTATGTACGTATGTATGTATGTGCGTATGTATGTCGCATAACTCAAGAATGGTATGTCCTAGAAAGTTGAAATTTGGTACGTAAACTCCTAGTGGAGTCTAGTTGTGCACCTCCCCTTTTGGTTGCATTCGGGTGTTTTTAAATTGTTAATTTCGATGTGAACTTAAGTAGTGTTACTATTTGGCGGACACTTGGCGATATATCGCCAGTCTTTTGGTCGCCAAGTTTTGTCACCAACTTAGCGACATATTTGGCGATTTTTTTTTTTAAATCTGGTTTCAATTTAGCCACTGTTGGTGATATTTAGAGAATAAACTATTGAATCATATTAAAACTGCCAATAATGGAAAATTGACATTAAATTGGAGTAAAAGGAAGTCATGTGAGGCACACATCAGCTCGTTTCCTTAACGTATACATGGTTATTTTCGAAATTCCAAACAATTTGAAAATCCGAAACTACCTATGGTCCTAATTAGTTCGGATTTTTGACATTTTACTTTGTGCTGAAGAGCATTGCCATTGCTCAATCACATTCAAGGGCGAATAAAGAATATCATTTTAGGTGGGGAGGGATATTATTCAGACCCTTCCGGACATCCAGCGTCTGGATTTCGCCGCCCTCACATCTGCGTTGGAGCTTCGCTTCGGTGAGAAGTGCCAGAAAGATTTCAGCCGACTCCGGTTGAAGTTCCGTTTCCTGAAAACCGGAGAAACCCTGAAAGAGCTAGCGGCGGACGTCGAGAGACAGTCTCAACTTGCTTTTTGCGACTGTCCTGCAGACGTTCGAGACAACCTGGCACTCAATTACTTCATCGACGAAGTTCGGGATCCGGAAATCCAGAGGGCCCTTCAGATGGCGGATGTAACCGACCTGAAAGCTACTTTGGTGTATGCGATGAAATACGAGGCAGCCCAAGAAGCAACCCGTGTGGTTCGCCATCCAACCCGGACTATGGAAGCTGATGAGTCGGATTCTAGGTCGTCCCGTCTCGCTGAACTTTAGAGACAACTTGGTGACTTGGCAAGACATTTGAACAGCATAAATGCCCGAAAGAAACAAGAGCATAAGTGCTAGAAATGCGATAGTGAAGAACACTTGCGAAGGAGTTGTCCGGTTCGCCAAGCTACGCGAGGGAAGGAAATCACCACCACTAAGGCTCCTCTACTGGTAGTGGCAGTAATGGACGATGTAAAGGGAAACCCTGCAAACTGATTGTCGACACAGGAGCCAATGTGATAATCATTAGAAAAAGTGTGGCTCGTGAATTTGGATTGAAACTGTTGTGGACATCGCCACGCGTAAGTCTCCAGACTGTGACAGGTGACAAAATTGAGATTGAAGATAAAGTGGACTTGGAAATAGTGTTTGGGAATGCCACCTACCATCATACGGCATTCGTTGCTGATATCACGGACCCCTTCGTTCTCGGATTGGACTTTTTAAAGAAATACGACTTCACCCTTGACTTCAAGACTAATGAGCTGCACTCGATAAGAGAAGACATAGCCGTTTTCCACGCAGAAAATGACGTAAAATCAGCTCATCAAATAATAGTACAAATAATAGTACACCATACCCTCTAGAACAGAATCATTAATACCTGGCTCCATTGAAGAAAGTAATAGTTTTCGATTTGGCCTCATCGAATACCCTAACCTAAGCAATAACCTAAAGGAGTGCTGGTAGCATCAACGCTTGTGGACCTTTCTAAGGATGTAATTCCTGTGAGAGTCGCCAACGTGAGTGAAAGGTCAAGGAGTATCCGGAAAGGACAAGTGTTTTCCCCCGACACTGTGTCTTCTGAGTCCTTGACATCGAAGTTAATTGTGAGTGCGCCATTATCGAAAGATCAAAGAACTGCTGCGGAACAATCGGTGGACGACTTCAAGCATCTGTTTTCATCTACATCGGAGGATGTTGGCCGTACGAATTTAACGCAGCATAGGATCTACATTGGAGAACATCCCCATATTAAGCAGCATCCAAGAAAACTACCGTTTGCCAAGAAGGAAGAGGTTGAGACCCTCCTGAAAGAGATGCAGGAGAATGACGTCATCGAACCCTCGTTCAGTGCTTGGGTCTCTCCCATCGTCTTGGTCCGAAAGAAAGATTGCTCCACCAGATTTGTGTCGATTACCGACGGCTGAATGAAATCACCAAGAAAGACAGTTACCCTCTTCCACGGATAGACGACACCTTGGACACTCTTTCCGGACACAAGTGGTTTTCGAGACTGGACTTGAAGAGCGGCTACTGGCAGGTAGAGATACACCCTGATGACCAAGAGAAGACGGCGTTTACAACTAGACAAGGCTTATGGCAGTTTAAAGTGATGGCCTTTGACCTCTGCAATGCACCAGCTACGTTCGAGCATCTTATAGAGACAGTGTTAAGGACTCTCCTACGAATCCTGTCTGGTCTATTTAGACGATATGATCATCGTGGGACGCAGTTTCGAAGAACATCTGCCTAGTCTTAGGAAGGTGCTGCAAAAGCTTAAGGAAGGCAATCTGAACTTAAGCCCGTCCAAATGTAATTTGTTCCGCCAAGAAGTGAACTACCTTGGTTACATCATTTCTTCTGAGGGTGTACAAACCAATCCAGAAAAGGAACTGCGGACAAGAGTTGGAGTCGTCCCAAAAATGTCCATCAGCTGCGAAATTTTCTGGGGCTCTGCACGTACTACAGGAAGTTTGTGAAGGAGTTTTCCAACATTGCACGATCTTTGCATAAACTGACGGAGAGCAAGCAAAAGTTTGAATGGTGCAAAGAATACGAAGATGCATTTCTACGACTGAAGGAGGCTTGAACATGAACGCCTATTCTCTCATATCCTCAGCCTGGAAAATCCTTCATCCTCGACACTGATGCGAGTCACGATGGCATCGGGAGCAAATGCTTATCAAAGTCGGAGCGAAATTACTGCGTTACCAGAAAGAAGTTGCTGGCCATAGTCAAAGCTGTAGAACACTTCCATCATTACCTCTACGGTCGAAAGTTTCTGCTTTTCGGACAGATCATGCTTCGATGACTTGGCTTTTGAGCTTAAAAAATCCGGAAGGCCAGATAGCTAGGTGGATACAGTGGCTCCAGGAATATGACATGGAGATCAAGCACTGAAAAGGGTTGTCTCACGGTAATACGAACGCTTTATCAAGGAAACCCTGTCCTGAAGATACTGGGCTTTATGGAACTCACTCCACTTACGGAACGGCGTACTACACTGAAAATGGGAATCTGACGATGGTAAAACATCTAGGTGGCAGTTACTACTTCCCCGATCAAGGATTTCAGATGTTCTGAAAGAAATACATAGTAGTGCGACTGGAGGACATTTTGGTGTCTTGAAAACCCTCAATAAAGTTCGAGAGCCGTTCTTCTGGAGCAAGGCGAAGGATGACGTGGAGAAGTGGTGCCATTCTTGTGACGCCTATGCTGCTCGTAAAGGACCGAAGAAAAGAAGCAGAGGGAAGCTACATCTGTACAACGTTGGAGCTCCTTTTGAACGAATCGGGATTGAAATCCTGGGTCATCTACAAAGAACTGCTGATGGGAACAAATACATCCTTGTTTCCATCGACTATTTCACCAAATGGCCCGAAACATATCCCATTCCAAATCAAGAAGTTACCACCGTAGTAGAGACTCTAGTCCAGCATTGGATCAAGGGAGGAATTTCATCTCTGCTCTGCTGTGTTTAAGGGCCTATGTCAAATTCTCAGAATTGAGAAAACTAGGACAACACCACTACACCCGCAATCAGACAGCATGGTGGAGAGAATTAACCGCACAACCCTGAAAAATCTCTCGCTTATGGTATCCAGAAATCAACAGGATTGGGACAAGAAGCTACCTTTGTTCCTGCTGGCCTACCGCAGTGCTGTCCACGAGACTACCGTATATGCCCCATCTCAGATGCTCTTCGGACGAGAGCTTTGGCTACCTTGTGATCTCGTCTTCGATCGTCCTCCAGATGCACCTTTATCGCCTGAGGAGTACATCCAGGATCTCCAGGTCCGGTTGGAAGGTGTTCATAACTTCGTACAGAAGCGAATCAAAATCGCGGCGGAGAAGATGAAGACCCGATACGGCACAAGGTCCACTGGACATGAATTCCATGAAGGTGACAAGGTTTGGTTATGGAATCCCATCCGACGGAAAGGTCTTAGTAACGTAACCTGTAAATAGTTTCTTGTTATGAATATACAGTCCCCCAACATTCGTACGGTGTATATGATCCCCGGATAATATTTGTGAATGGAATTTAAAAAAAAACATCGAGAAGCATTTCGAATTTTGTCGAAACTTATCTAGGATTTATAAATAGCCTCCGCGCGTGATAAAAAGTTAGTTTTGCTTGTGAATCGTATCAGCCGTGCGCTAGAGAGCATGTATTTAGCCATGTGTATATTAGCCTTTGCGCTGTGTTTTTGCATATTTTGAAGTAAATACGTGTGTGACCGTTGAGTTTACGACGTTAATTGATATTTGGGTAATTGCTATGAGCAGTTGCTAACGATATTTCTTGTACATGTAAATAAATCTCCTGTGTTTTCTCAAGAGCTGTGTCGTCATTTAAAGAATTTCTTGAAGTGGCTGAACTCGTAACAGTATTTTTTTTATTGTATTAAATTGCATATTTGTATTTAAAATTTGTAGGCATTATATTTGTAAGAGTAATTTTAATGCGAACTTCTTCCATTCAAATACTATGCAAAGCTTTTGCAGAAAGCATTCTAGTAGAGAGAGAAAATCATTTCCGGAATCACGAGGAAAGTTCTGCGAAGACTTGCCTCCTTCAATGTCACGCCACAAGTCTTTGCAATCCGTAAGGTGCGGATTATTAACTAACGATCTTTGGTTATTGTTGGTTGATGCATGTCAGTCCCAGTTATACGAAGCATTTTTTGCCGAAAGGCGAATCACAATTCACCTGATGATGAATAACATTCTTATTAGAATATGACAGAATGTCACGTGACAAGGAAACTGAAGACATATTTAACGCTGGTGGCTGAAATAGCAACCCTAAACTTTCTCTAGGGACTATAGTGCATTCAGGAAAAATTGATAGCGGAAGGAAACAAAGAGGGTCCTGTTTGGCGCCGATATTTGCCACTTTCATGAATTACTCATTGGATTGCCGATTCTGCTCATAAACATTTCACTGTTTTGATTGCCGCTGTTTCTGCCATCCCATCTCCAATCAGACATCAGTATTGCTTAGTGTCACGTTGCTTCGTTTACTTCCACTATCAGTTCTCGCTGAATCCACCCCCCCCCCTATAGACACTATAAAACACTCCAGGGTGTCCCGCACCTACCACTACATGTAGTTTAACCGGTTGGATAGGCCATGAACAGAACTCTGTTTTTTTTTCCAGACCAGAAGCCGAGCAACCCCTGATCCAACACCCCACAGGTATGGATTTGGAGTAGGAACTCGGAGGTCTTTGCGACCACGACAGGTTGAACGTGCATCAGTCACCATAAGCGTACACGGGGAGCGGAGATTGCAGTATGTGTCAATTACTACGGCCGCTCTGGGACGGCGAAAGACAAGCTCAAGAAGCAATATTCATTTTGGGAAACTTTCGGTTGCGGCGGGTCTTTGAGCGATTTTAACCTCCCCAGCTAGCGAGTCTTGCGGGACTCACGATTAAGCTTGCGTTTGACGAACCTCACCGGTCGACCGGTGAGTAATCGGTTACTAACCGCAGCGTTCTTGAGAGCTACCGCTTAACTGGTTGCTTCCGATGTCGTTTTATGAGTCTCACCGGTAGATCAACCGGTCGACCGCAACTCTAGCTGGTTGATTGGTTGATGGAACAACGTGACATTTTTGACCAATTATATGTATTTTTCACCTGCATGTTATTCGTCTGCGTCATGTCTGCGCAAGTAACCGGTGATCAACCGAAAGCGTTCGATGAAGAATTGGCTCGTGAACAACCGGTTAGTAACCACTGACGTCATTGCTGTCACGTGATTAACCAACCGGTCGCTACCGGTCGTGCTTGTATGTAAGCTAAAGGGTTAATGCGCGAGAACAAGTCGTAGAGAAAGCACGCATAGCTAATTTGAGATATTTAAAGACAAAAAAAGAAAAACTCTGTATTTATAGAAAAAGATCGGTATGGATGCAAAAAAAAAATCTTACCTCCAATGGACGATCGTTCACTGTTACATAAAGTACAATGTCGGCCCACTTGCTGCTAGTTTCATGTGTGGAGTCTGGTGATGACACTTGCAAAGAGAAAAATTTCAACTGAACTTCCAGAAACTCTGACCTGCAATAATATAACTGCAAATTAATAACAAAGTACAGCAGAACTTCGATTAAGCGAGGTTTCTGTTAACCGAGTCGATAATGAAGTCTTTTATTTAAACAAAGTAAATTTGATAAAATAATGAATTTTCAATTTGAAAATAAAAATATTTTCTGGAAATTAGTGTGTGTTTTCAATGCATCTTTCAATATTTACCTTGGTATTGTTAAAAAAAAATCATGGTACCCTTCCCCGGTTAAGCTACAAATGGCAGGTACAAAGGTATCATTAATTAAAATAAAATAAAATAAAACTGTAAAACATTTCTCTTTTTATGTTCATCTTTGAAAATCATTCTATTGTATTTTTATGTAATACATTTTTAAAATTTGTGACCCTGACAAGTTTTTATACCAAGTTTCTCTCAACCGAGATTTTCAACATCCGAGGCACTAGCGGTCCCAATTAGCTCGGATAATGGAGGTTCTACTACCGTATAGAATAATGAATCTAATAGACATACACACATAGAGGTGTCCTAAGGAGAGGGGGGGGGGGCGTCAATAGGGCAGACAGCGCAATCAAAATTTGTAGGGGGTGCTTTAAGGGGTTTTTTTTTGCAGGGGTGGGGGAATCTCGTTCCTAGGGAGCTGCTCCCTAATATGAGAAATATTAGGGAGGAGGGATTATTTCTCCCCCCTATTGGAGAGCGCGGGGGAGAGAATGTACATCCCTGATATGTATGTGATCGAGCCATTCTGTGCTGGATGTAGGGTGAAAAGTTTTTATTATTTTAATAGGATTCTCAATGAAATTGTATTTAAAATGCAATTATTCCAAAATTGAGAAACTTGGTCTTTTTCACGCTCGTCGAGTACGGTAATACCTCTAAACCAGTGGTTCTCTAACTTTTAATACCTTCTCCCCCTCCCCCCTTTTCATACAGAAACTGTTTTTTTTCTTTCAATTTCGCAATAATATGCTTTCTTAAATTCTATCTAGATGGTTATTGCATAAGCTGGAAAAACAAAATCATATTTTTTATAATGTAGTTTTATGTACCAACAAATATTTAGCTATTATTATGTACCAATATAAGTATTAATAGATTTACTTCTCACAAAATTAGAGAAAAATATATCTTTAAATTGCAAAATTAGAGAAACATGAAAACAATATTATTGCGACAGGTGGGCTTGCTTTTAAGCGAAAACTATCTCATACGGTGTAGTCATAGGCAATCCTAAAATCCGAATTCCATAGCCATTTCATTTTCAAACACTTAGTTTTCTACACCGATTCGACTTTTTTTTTTTGAGCAGTCACATTGCATATTGTTCTCACCTGACGGTTTTGTGATGTTCCTGTAATTTTATTCCCTCCCCTCTCCCCCGTCTCCCTCTGCAGCACCACCGTCGACCGGCCCCTCCCGATGCTGCTCCTTCAGCGAAAACTGTATCCAGGTTGCGTCAATCTCCCACATACACACGCATACATACACACACCTACACACACGCATACATACACACACCTACACACACGCATACATACACACACCTACACACACGCATACATACACACACACACCTACACACACGCATACATACACACACTTCCCACGCCAACACACACACATACCCACAACACTCATGCCTGCACACAGGCACACACACACCCACACACTCATGCCTGCACACAGGCACACACACCCACACACTCATGCCTGCACACAGACACAAACTCACACGCCTACATACACAAACACACTCGTGATTGCGAAAAACATAATTTGAATTCCAGATATCAAAATTCAAATTCATTTTTTTTCTTTCTCTTCTTTTTTTTTTCCTTTCTTTTTCTTTTCTTTTCTTTTTTTTTTTTGTGTTCAAAAACTTTAGTAACAGTTGCTTGCTCCCTAATATTAGCTATAGGCCTCCCTAGGGAGGCGCGCCCTGCAGCTTAGAAACCATTGCTTCAAATTTTACTGTTGAGTCCAGCTTGTTCTGTTAACTTCATTAAAGTTTTTTTTTTCTTTCTTGTGGATCTGCGTTAGGCTATTTAGTTTTTTGCAGACCTAGTGCGATCCCCCGATACAGCATCCAGTCTTTCGTGTGCCACCATTGTGGCGCGGATGTCATTGGGGCAGATAATTTCGACGTCCAGCCAGCAGTGTAACTATAGGGTCTAGCGACCCTGGCGAACTAAAGAATTTGCGCCCCCCTCCCGAAGTCGCCCACTAGAAGTCACCTTAAAACGGGTAGTGACCTTAAAATTTTTTTTTTCCTTGGAACATTTTGATTAGTTGATTCGACAAATGGGACGCAGCCTTGTAGTTTTTATTTTTTTTATTTTTTTTATTTTCTTTTTTTTAGAATTGTTTTCAATAATGCCCAATGTTCCTTCTCAGTTGATGTTATGTATGTGTCTCTTGCTCGTTTTTCTTGCGAGTTTTTTTTTTTTTTTTTTTTCATTTTTTTAAAAGCATTCTTAAATTTTTGATCAAAAAAAATTTAATTTTTTTTAAAGTAGTTGAAATGCTGCCGTCCGGCTGCTGCGCCCCTGGCGAGAGCCACTCCTGCCAACCCCTTAGTATGCTACTGCGTCCAGCTTCCCACCAGGTAGAAGCACCTTGACTCTTTTCGAAGCGAAACTGCACTATGAATTACATTTTGCCGAGGGCATTCAAAGCCAAACGAATACCCAAAGAACGTTTTACGTGTCGCATAATCATACAACAGTGACGTTGACGATTTTCTGCGAAAAGACCAACGCCTTACCACCACGCCATCCAGCCGACATTTCATTAAAGTAATGAGAGAGAAATAGTTTTACAAATAGTTAAGAATGGCTATTTGGGTAAGTATTACAAAATATTTAAAATCAAGTCTAGACGTTTACTATAATGATAAATTAACCTTTTTTTTTTTTTACGTGAGAGAAAAGAGTTCCTAGGACAATTTTTAACCGTCTTCAAAACTACCGAGCACAATGGTGAAACCTTAAAGCGCTCAATTATAGAACAACCTCAAACAATTGTAAAAGTGAAACTGAAGTCTCTGGAATTGGTATCGGGCTGTTTGATTTTTGCTTGTAATGCTGTTTTAGCTCCGGCAACGGGGCGGTAACTTCTTGCTTTTTACCAAAGCTTTTACCTTCACTGTACATGACAGAGCCTCATCATGTTTGTGGACACCCGGCTAGTGTGCTAAATTTACTTTCGATGCCGTAGTTAAGGTAATCACAGCTTCTATATCTATGACAGGTTTACTACCGCCACCTCTGTTATGGCTTTTCCAGACTGATGATCCCAAACTAGGGTGAAACTACAGTCTCTGAATGCCGTAACGAATTGTTCGGTCGTGCCGTTTTACCTTAATAGTTCTCGAACAATCTGTTGTTTTCAAGAATGAACAACTTTGAAGGCCTCAGGAAATGAACATGCTAATCACTGAAGAAATTTAAAAAAGATAATTTTCTTCCTTAACTTCAACACAAACTGGAGTAACATAATAAATTGGGGACCATTTGGCTATATGGGCCGTGGTAGCCCGATCGGTAGAGTGTCGGATTCGGGGCCGGAGGGTCCTGAGTTCGAACCTCGATGGTCGAAGACCCACCGTCGTCATTAAAGGGGACTGGGCGACGTTAAATACGCTCGTGGTCTCAATGTCCTCCAAGAGAAACGATACCTCTGCGGGTGCTAGCACCAGGTAGCTATTAGCTCCTGGTCTAGTTCTAAATTCTCATTAACTGTTCGATCCGGTGATGGTGCTGCCATCTATCGGTATAAAAAAATAATGAAGACAAGGCACTTAGTATGCAGTCCTCGACATAAATACAGTTGTAGTCAGTTGTGACTCGGAATCGAATCGAATTTGGCTATATATTGGCCAGTTGGCGAAAAATGTAGTGCAGGAAGAATCTCTCTAAATATCGCCAAAATGACACTCGATTCTGCATCTCATCCTTAGCGTCAAATTTATCGCGAACTTGCCAATGTTCGTCCGTTTATGACGTTACTTCAGTTTTGCTTTTACGTCTCCCTGATAGGGAAGGATAAGTAACCCTTTCTGCTGTCGTGAGAGATAAATTGAATACCAGGGGTGCCCACAGGAAGGGATTATGGCGCAAGTTGCGTCATCAACATTTAGAGGGGAGGGGGGGGGGGGTAATTTTTTGAATTTATTTGTTTAAAATTATTTACTGATTTATTTTAAATTTAAATTGTTTATTTTATTTTGATTATAAATTTATTTCATTTTTCTTTAGTTTGTGTGTCTGTGTGTATGTCATTTGTGGTGGCACAGAACTTGTCTCATAAAATAAAAAAAATAATAATAATTTTAAAAAAGATATTTTAAAAAATTAATAAGTAAAAAAGAGAACTAAAAATAAAAATGGAAATTGAGAAAATGGGGGGGGGGGGGATTTGCGCCAATGGGCACACCTGATTGAATACTATTAATTGAGTCAAGTTGTGCATAAATTATTTCATACTTCATACGTACCCTCTCAACAAGGAAGGTCTGCACTCTTCGGGAATTGTGAAATAGATTCGTGACTTCGATTGAGGGGTGATCAACCGAAGATCTAGAAGAAAATTTCATAACAAATTAAAGTAACAAACAGCTTGAAAACTCATATACTGTAATAAGACAGAAAGCAAATAAATATTTCCACCGACCTCGAATACTCTTTGTTTGCAGCACGGTAACTGTTTTAAACATTCGATTCTCCAAAACAAGTCGAGGACCAGCATTAGAAGAGCTGTAGTAAGGATCAGAGATATCACCACTGTTGCCAGTCCCATGAAGAGAAACATCTTCGTCCTGGTAGACTCGCAGGGTTAGCTTCGTTCTCCTACAATTATACGAAGATTGATACATTAAGCCCTGGTTTCCTAGAAGCGAAATCGCCGAGCTTTGACGTCGCTGCTCGGCGTGACGCTGAAATCAAAGTCAAGTAATTCCGGCGTGCCACTCACAACGCCGATTTTGCTCGGGCGCGCATGCGCAGAAGAATCAAGTTTTCCTCTCGGCGAGAAGCGACGCTGAAGGTCGGCGGTTCCCTCCTAGGAAACCAATGCTTTAGCAGGGGCGTGCACAGGGGGGGGGGGAGGGACACCTGTTGGCCCGGGCCCGAGCCTAAAGGGGGCCCAATATTTTTTAAACTAGGGGTGAAATATGGGTGTAAACAATATGGAGGGGGCTCGGAAAAGTCATTTGTGACGGGCCCCAAAATTTCTGTTCGCGCCCCTGTACATTAATTAGCACAGCTGCCGACATTGAAAGCTGATAAAAAGGAAGACTTTTATGCGTAAAGATAAAGAGACTTTGCATGAATAGATTTAACTACAAAAATTTGAATGTGGAAGATATTTTTTAAATGCAAGAAGAATTTTCTTAAATTTAGCCTGCATCGGACCCGAAATTCGGTGTTCGAAAATCCGGCAGGACGAACGATTCGGAATTTTTCGAACTTAAAACAACTTTAAC